>NW_028270183.1:23236389-23408889 GCF_037043375.1 Chiloscyllium plagiosum | reverse complement strand
AGTGTGTGTGTGTGGGAGTGTGTGTGTGTGTGTGTGGGAGTGTGTGTGTGAGTGGGAGTGTGTGTGAGTGGGAGTGTGTGTGAGTGGGAGTGTGTGTGTGTGAGTGGGAGTGTGTGTGTGTGGGAGTGTGTGTGTGTGTGTGTGGGAGTGTGTGTGTGTGTGTGAGTGGGAGTGTGTGTGTGAGAGTGTGTGTGTGTGAGTGGGAGTGTGTGGTGTGTGTGTGAGTGGGAGTGTGTGTGAGTGGGAGTGTGTGTGAGTGGGAGTGTGTGTGACTGGGAGTGTGTGTGTGGGAGTGTGTGTGTGGGAGTGTGTGTGGGAGTGTGTGTGTGTGTGTGGGAGTGTGTGTGTGTGTGTGGGAGTGTGTGTGTGTGTGTGTGTGGGAGTGTGTGTGTGGGAGTGGGAGTGTGTGTGTGTGTGTGGGTGTGTGTGGGAGTGTGTGTGTGTGTGGGAGTGTGTGTGTGTGGGAGTGTGTGTGTGTGGGAGTGTGTGTGTGTATGGGAGTGTGTGTGTGTGGGAGTGGGAGTGTGTGTGGGAGTGGGAGTGTGTGTGTGTGAGTGGGAGTGTGTGTGTGTGAGTGGGAGTGTGTGTGTGTGAGTGGGAGTGTGTGTGTGTGAGTGGGAGTGTGTGTGTGAGAGTGGGAGTGTGTGTGAGTGGGAGTGTGTGTGTGTGTGTGAGTGGGAGTGTGTGTGAGTGGGAGTGTGTGTGTGTGTGAGTGGGAGTGTGTGTGTGTGTGTGTGAGTGGGAGTGTGTGTGTGTGAGAGTGGGAGTGTGTGTGTGTGAGAGTGGGAGTGTGTGTGTGTGTGAGTGGGAGTGTGTGTGTGTGAGAGTGGGAGTGTGTGTGTGTGAGAGTGGGAGTGTGTGTGTGTGTGTGGGAGTGGGAGTGTGTGGGAGTGGGAGTGTGTGTGTGGGAGTGGGAGTGTGTGTGTGGGAGTGGGTGTGTGGGAGTGGGAGTGTGTGTGTGAGAGTGGGAGTGTGTGTGTGAGAGTGGGAGTGTGTGGGAGTGTGTGTGTGGGAGTGTGTGTGTGGGAGTGTGTGTGTGGGAGTGGGAGTGTGGGAGTGTGAGTGGGAGTGAGTGGGAGTGTGTGTGGGTCTGTGTGTGAGAGGGAGGGAGTGTGTGTGTGTGTGAGAGGGAGGGGGAGTGTGTGTGTGAGAGTGGGAGTGTGTGTGTGTGTGAGAGTGGGAGTGTGTGTGTGTGTGTGTGAGAGAGTGGGAGTGTGTGAGTGGGAGTGTGTGTGTGTGAGTGGGAGTGTGTGTGTGTGTGTGTGTGTGAGTGGGAGTGTGTGTGTGTGTGGAGAGAGTGGGAGTGTGTGTGAGAGAGTGGGAGTGTGTGTGAGAGAGTGGGAGTGTGTGTGTGAGAGTGGGAGTGTGTGTGTGTGAGTGTGAGTGGGAGTGTGTGTGTGAGAGTGGGAGTGTGTGTGTGTGAGTGTGAGTGGGAGTGTGTGTGAGTGGGAGTGTGTGTGTGTGAGTGGGAGTGTGTGTGTGTGAGTGGGAGTGTGTGTGTGAGAGTGGGAGTGTGTGTGTGAGAGTGGGAGTGTGTGTGTGAGAGTGGGAGTGTGTGTGTGAGAGTGGGAGTGTGTGTGTGAGAGTGGGAGTGGGAGTGTGTGTGTGTGTGTGAGAGAGTGGGAGTGTGTGAGTGGGAGTGTGTGTGTGTGTGCGTGTGTGTGTGTGAGTGGGGAGTGTGTGTGTGTGTGTGAGAGAGTGGGAGTGTGTGTGTGAGAGTGTGTGTGTGAGAGTGGGAGTGTGTGTGTGAGAGTGGGAGTGTGTGAGTGTGAGTGGGAGTGTGTGTGTGAGTGGGAGTGGGAGTGTGTGTGTGTGTGTGTGTGTGTGTGAGTGGGAGTGTGTGTGTGTGAGTGGGAGTGTGTGTGTGTGAGTGGGAGTGTGTGTGTGTGTGTGTGTGAGTGGGAGTGTGTGTGTGTGAGTGGGAGTGTGTGTGTGTGTGTGTGAGTGGGAGTGTGTGTGTGTGTGTGTGTGTGTGTGGGAGTGTGTGTGTGTGAGTGGGAGTGTGTGTGTGTGAGTGGGAGTGTGTGTGTGTGAGTGGGAGTGTGTGTGTGTGTGAGTGGGAGTGTGTGTGTGTGTGTGAGTGGGAGTGAGTGTGTGTGTGTGAGAGTGGGAGTGTGTGTGTGTGAGTGGGAGTGTGTGTGGGAGTGGGAGTGTGTGGGAGTGGGAGTGTGTGGGAGTGGGAGTGTGTGTGTGTGGGAGTGGGAGTGTGTGTGTGGGAGTGGGAGTGTGTGTGTGAGAGTGGGAGTGTGTGTGTGAGAGTGGGAGTGTGTGTGTGAGAGTGGGAGTGTGTGTGTGAGAGTGGGAGTGTGTGGGAGTGTGTGTGTGGGAGTGTGTGTGTGGGAGTGTGAGTGGGAGTGAGTGGGAGTGTGTGTGGGTCTGTGTGTGAGAGGGAGGGAGTGTGTGTGTGTGTGAGAGGGAGGGGGAGTGTGTGTGTGAGAGTGGGAGTGTGTGTGTGAGAGTGGGAGTGTGTGTGTGTGTGTGTGGGAGTGGGAGTGTGGGAGTGGGAGTGTGGGAGTGTGAGTGTGAGTGAGTGGGAGTGTGTGTGGGTCTGTGTGTGAGAGGGAGGGTGTGTGTGTGTGTGAGAGAGGGAGGGTGTCTGTGTGAGAGAGGGAGGGAGTGTGTGTGTGTGTGAGAGAGGGAGGGAGTGTGTGTGTGTGTGAGAGAGAGGGAGGGAGTGTGTGTGTGTGTGTGTGAGAGAGGGAGGGACTGTGTGTGTGTGAGAGAGGGAGTGTGTGTGTGTGTGTGTGTGTGTGTGCGAGAGTGAGTGAGTGTGTGTGCGAGAGTGAGGGAGTGTGTGTGTGTGGGAGGGAAATAGTGTGTGTGTGTGGTGAGAGGGAGAGTGTGAGAGGGAGAGTGTGTGTGTGTGTGAGAGGGGGAGTGTGTGTGTGTGTGAAAGGGGGAGTGTGTGTGTGTGTGTGTGTGTGAAAGGGGGAGTGTGTGTGTGTGTGTGAAAGGGGGAGTGTGTGTGTGTGTGTGAAAGGGGGAGTGTGTGTGTGTGTGTGAGAGGGAGTGTGTGTGTGTGAGAGGGAGTGTGTGTGTGTGAGAGGGAGTGTGTGTGTGTGTGTGAGAGGGAGTGTGTGTGTGTGTGAGGGGGAGTGTGTGTGTGTGTGAGGGGGAGTGTGTGTGTGTGTGAGGGGGAGTGTGTGTGTGTGTGTGAGGGGGAGTGTGTGTGTGTGTGTGAGAGGGAGAGTGTGTGTGTGTGTGAGAGGGAGTGTGTGTGTGTGTGTGAGAGGGAGTGTGTGTGTGTGTGAGAGGGAGTGTGTGTGTGTGTGAGAGGGAGAGTGTGTGTGTGTGAGAGGGAGAGTGTGTGTGTGTGAGAGGGAGAGTGTGTGTGTGTGAGAGGGAGAGTGTGTGTGTGTGAGAGGGAGAGTGTGTGTGTGAGAGGGAGAGTGTGTGTGTGAGAGGGAGAGTGTGTGTTTGTCTGTGAGAGGGAGAGTGTGTGTGTGTCTGTGAGAGGGAGAGTGTGTGTGTGTGTGAGAGAGAGGGAGTGTGTGTGTGTGTGTGAGAGAGAGGTAGAGTGTGTGTGAGAGAGAGGTAGAGTGTGTGTGAGAGAGGGAGTGTGTGTGTGTGTGTGAGAGAGGTAGAGTGTGTGTGAGAGAGGGAGAGTGTTTGTGAGAGAGGGAGAGGGAGGTTGTGTGTGTGAGAGCGAGAGTATGTGTGTGACAGGGAGACTGTGTGTGTGTGTGGGAGAGGGAGAGAGAGTGTGTGTGTGTGTGAAAGGGAGAGTGTGTGTGTGAGAGGGAGTGTGTGTGTGTCAGAGGGAGAGTGGTTGAGAGAGAGAGAGATTTTGTGTGTGTGTGAGAGAGAATGCGTGTGTGAGAGAGAATGCGTGTGTGAGAGAGAATGCGTGTGTGAGAGAGTGTGTGCGTGAGAGAGTGTGTGTGCGTGAGAGAATGTGCGTGCGTGAGAGCGTGTGTGTGACAGAGTATGTATGTGTGTGCATGCGAGAGAGTGTGTGTGCATGAGAGAGAGTACATGCACGTGAGACAGAGAGAGTACATGCACATGAGACAGATTGTGCGTGTGTGAGACAGAGAGAGTGTGCGGGTGAGAGAGAGTGTATTCGCATGAGAGTGTGTGTGTGCGCATGAGAGAGTTTGTGTGGGAGAGAGAGTGTGTATGTGTGTGTGTGTGCACGTGTGAGAGAGTGTGTGCACGTGTGAGAGAGTGTGTGTGCATGTGTGTGAAAGAGAGAGTGAGTGTGCACGTGAGAGAGGGTGTGCATGAGAGAGAGAGGGAGTGTGTGCGTGTGTGTAAGAGTGTGTGTGCACGTGGGAGAGAGATTGTGTGTGTGTGTGTGTGTGTGTGAGAGAGAGAGAATGTGTGCGCGAGAGAGTACATGCACCTAAGACAGAGTGTGTGTGTGTGTGTGTGTGTGCACACGTGTGAGAGTGTGCGTGTGTGAGAGTGTGAGCATGTGAGAAAGAGTGCGTGTACATGTGTGTGTGCGTGAGAGAAGGAGAGTGTGTGCATGAGAGGGAAAGAGAGAGTGTGTGTGTGTGTGAGCGTGTGTGCGCGCATGAGACAATGTGTGTATGTGAGAGAGGCAGTGTTTGTGTGTATGAGAGAGTTTGTGTGCGTGAGAGAGAGAGAGTTTGTGTGCGTGAGAGAGAGAGTTTGTGTGCATGAGAGAGGGAGTTTGTGTGCATGAGAGAGGGAGTTTGTGTGCGTGAGAGAGGGAGTGTGTGTGCGTGAGAGAGGGAGTGTGTGTGCGTGAGAGAGGGAGTGTGTGTGCGTGAGAGAGGGAGTGTGTGTGCGTGAGAGAGGGAGTGTGTGTGCGTGAGAGAGGGAGTGTGTGTGCGTGAGAGAGGGAGTGTGTGTGCCTGAGAGAGGGAGTGTGTGTGCCTGAGAGAGGGAGTGTGTGTGCCTGAGAGAGGGAGTGTGTGTGCCTGAGAGAGGGAGAGTGTGTGCGTGTGAGAGAGTGTGCGTGCGTGAGAGTGCGCGAGAGAGAGAGTGAGTGCGCATGAGAGGGAGAGTACATGCACATGAGACAGAGAGAGAGTACATGCACGTGAAATAGAGAGAGATTGTGCGTGTGTGAGACAGAGTGTGCGCATGAGAGATTGTGTGTGCATGTGCACGTGACAGAGAGAGTATGTACATGTGTGAGAGAGAGTGCGCGCGTGTGAGTGAGAGTGTGCATGTGAGAGAGACATAGTGTGCGCGTGAGAGAGGGTGTGCATGAGAGAGAGGGAGAGAGTGTGTGCACATGAGAGAGAGAGAGAGTGCGTGCACGTGGGAGAGAGATTGGGTGTGTGAGAGAGAGAATGTGTGCGCATGAGAGAGTACATGCACCAAAGACAGAGAGAGAGTGTGCACGCGTGAGAGTGTGTGTGTGCATGCACGTGTGAGAGAGAGTATGTGTGTGCATGCGTGAGAGTGTCTGTGCGCGCATGTGAGAGTGTGCATGCGTGTGAGTGTGCGCGTGAGAGAGAGTGTGCGTGTGAGGGTGCGCATGAGAGAGTGTGTGCGCGTGTGAGAGAGTGTGTGTGCATGTGGGAGAGAGATTGTGTGTGCGTGTGTGAGAGAATGTGTGCGCGTGAGGGAGTACATGCACCTAAGACAGAGAGTGTGCACGCGTGAGAGAGAGAGTGAGTGTGTGCACGAGTGAGAGAGTGTGTACACGTGAGAGTGTGTGTGTGTGCGCGTGAGAGAGAGTGTGTATGTGCGTGCACGTGAGAGAGAGTGTGTATGTGCGTGCATGTGAGAGTGTGCATGCATGTGAGAGAGTGCGTGTATGAGAGAGAGAGTGGGTGAGAAAAAGGGAGAGAGTGTGCGTGTCAGAGAGAGAGCGTCAGAGAGAGAGGGCGTGCATGAGAAAGAGAGAGAGTGCATTGGTGAGAGCGAAAGTATTAGTGAGAGAGAGGGTGTGCATGTGAATGAGAGAGAGAGAGCGCATGAACGAGAGTGCACGTGAGAGAGGGTGTGGCATGAGAAAGAGAGAGAAATTGTGAATGAGAGAGAGGGAGAGAATGCGTGAAAGAGGGAGAGAGTATGCATGTGAGAGAGACTGCGTGAGAGAGAGAGAATGCATGAGAGTGTGTATGCGTGCCAGGGAGAGTGTGTGCACGCGTATGAGAGAGAGAGAGTGCGCATGAGAGAGAGACGGTGTGCATGAGAAAGAGAGAGATTGTGAATGAGAGAGGGAGAGAGTATGCATGTGAGAGAGAGAGTGCGTGAGAGAGAGTGTATGAGTGTGTGTGTGCGTGAGAGAGACAGTGTGTGCGTGAGTGAGAGAGTGCGTGAGAGTGTGTGTGCGTGACAGCGAGAGAATGCGTAAGAGTGTGTGTGCGTGAGAGAGCGAGAGTGCTTGTGAGAGAGAGTGCATGAGAGAGAGGAAGAGAGTGTGTGCGCGTGGGAGAGTGAGTGTGTGCGCGTGGGAGAGTGAGTGTGTGCGCGTGGGAGAGTGAGTGTGCGCGCGTGGGAGAGAGATTGTGTGTGTGTGTGAGAGAGAGAGAGAATGTGTGCGTGTGAGAGAGTGTGTGTGCACGTGCTCGTGTAAGAGAGTGTGCGCACGTGTGAGAGTGTGTGTGCGCGTGTGAGAGAGAGAGGGTGTACATGAGAAAGAGAGGTAGAGAGTGTGCGTGAGAGAGGGGGGAGAGAAAGGGAGAGAATGTGCATGTGCGTGAGAGAGGGGGGGAGAGAAAGGGAGAGAATGTGCATGTGAGAGAGAGTGTGGGTAAGAGAAAGGGAGAGAGCATGCGTGTCAGAGAGCGTCAGAGAGAGAGTGTGTGCATGAGAAAGAGAGAGAGAGTGCGTGTGAGAGAGGGAGTGCGTGTGAGAGAGAGAGGGTGTGCATGAGAAAGAGAGAGATTGTGAATGAGAGAGAGGGAGAGAGTGTGTGAGAGAGAGAGAGTGTGCGCAAGAGAGACAAACACGTGCGCAAGAGAGAGTGAGAGAGACTGAGTGAGTGCGTGAGAGAGAGGGAGAGTGTGCATGAGAAAGAGAGTGTGAATGAGAGAGTGGGAGAGCGTGTGTGAGAGAGGGATAGATAATGCATGTGATAGAGAGAGTGCGTGAGAGAGAGTGCATGAGAGAATGTGTGTGAGAGAGCGTGTGCATGAGAGTGAGCGTGAGAGAGAGGGTGTGCATGAGAAAGGGAGGGAGTGTGCGTGAGAGAGGGAGAGTGCGTGAGAGGAAGAGAGTGCGCATGCGAGAGAGAGTGTGTGCATGAGAAAGAGAGAGAGAGTGCGTGTGAGAGAGGGAGTGCGTGTGAGAGAGAGAGGGTGTGCATGAGAAAGAGAGAGATTGTGAATGAGAGAGAGGGAGAGAGTGTGTGAGAGAGAGAGAGTGTGCGCAAGAGAGACAAACACGTGCGCAAGAGAGAGTGAGAGAGACTGAGTGAGTGCGTGAGAGAGAGGGAGAGTGTGCATGAGAAAGAGAGTGTGAGTGAGAGAGGGATAGATAATGCATGTGATAGAGAGAGTGCGTGAGAGAGAGTGCATGAGAGAATGTGTGTGAGAGAGCGTGTGCATGAGAGTGAGCGTGAGAGAGAGGGTGTGCATGAGAAAGGGAGGGAGTGTGCGTGAGAGGAAGAGAGTGCGCATGCGAGAGAGAGTGTGTGCGTGAGAAAGGGAGAGAGTGTGTGCACATGAGACAGTATGCGTGAGAGAGAGAGTGTGCGTGAGAGAAAGAGGCGAGAGTGTGTGTGAGAGAGGGACTGTGTGTGCATGAGAGAGGGACTGTATGTGTGTGTGAGAGTGTGTGCGTGCCTGTGAGTGAGAGAGAGAGAGAGAGAGAGCGTGTGCGTGTGAGAGAGAGCGTGTGCGTGAGCATGAGAGAGCACGTGAACATGAGAGAGAGCGCGTGTGCGTGTGAGAGAGAGCGTGAGAGAGACTGAGTGAGTGCATGAGAGAGAGGGAGAGAGTGCGTGAGAGAGAGTGTGTGCATGAGAGAGTGAGAGGGTGTGCAGAGAGAGGGAGAGAGTGTGCATGTGAGAGAGGGAGAGAGAGTGTATGTGAGAGAGACAGAGAGAGGGTGTGCATGAGAAAGAGAGAGAGAGTGTGTGTGAGAGAGAGGGAGAGAGTGTGTGTGAGAGAGAGTATGCGTGAGAGAGAGGGAGTGTATCAGGGAGAGCGAGAGTGTGTGCGTGAGAGATAAAGAGAGAGAGAGAGACGGTGTGTGTGCGTGAGAGAGACAGAGAGAGAGGGTGTACATGAGAGAGAGAGTGCATGAGAGAGAGCGCGCCTGTCCAAATGGGGATTCCAATCAGCTCACCCCAACTGTTGAGCAGAAGTTCTGTAAAGTTCCCCGATCAAGATAAATTAGATTAGATTCCCTACAATGTGGAAACAGGCCCTTCAGCCCAACCAGTCCACACTGACCCTCCGAAGAGTAACCCACCCAGACCCATTTCCCTCTGAATGATGCATCCAGCACTATGGGCAATTTCACTTAACCTGCACATCTTTGGACTGTGGGAGGAAACCAGAGCACCCGGAGGAAACCCACGCAGACACAGGGAGAATGTGCAAACTCCACACAGACAGTCGTCCGAGGCTGGAATCAAATCTGGGACCCTGGGTGCTGTGAGGCAGCAGTGCTAACCACTGAGCCACCGTGCCGTTGCACGAGAAAAAAAGCTAATGGTGGGAGGGAGGTATTTACACACACAAACACACCCCTTTGTGAAGTTGTGTTATATCTATACTGATGAACATTCTCTTGTTCACATACAGTTCTGACCCGTTATCTAAGGACCAATTTACTTGCTGTAGAGAGAGTGCAATGGATATTCATCCGACTGATTCCTGGGATGGTGGGATTGTCCTGAGGAGAAATTGAGGAGACTGGGCAAGTGTTATTTTGAGTTTAGGAGAAGCAGGGGTGATTTCATTGAAATGTACCAAGTTCTTCCAGAGCTCAACAGAGTAGATGTAGAAAGAATTATTGGCTCTGGCCTGGGGTGAGGGTGGGTGGAGGTTTTCAGACCAAAGGAGAGAGCTTCAGGATACAGGGTGGGCCATTGAGAACCCAGGTGAGGAAGAATTTCTTCACTTAGAGGGTAGTGAATCTTTGTAATTCTCCACCTCAGAGGGCCGCGGAAGCTCAGTGATTGAGTACGTTCAAGACAGAGATCGTATCAAGAAATTGAAGAAACAACATCAAAAGGACATGGGAATATTGTGGGGAAAATGGTGCTCAGTTGGGATCTCAGTTGTGATCTAGAATGGTGGAGCACGCTCGAAGGGCTGAATGGCCTACTCCTTCTTGAATGTTTGCATAATGTCAGTTGAGGAATATATATTTATTTCTACACCTGATGATGGGTTGGAAGAGTTTCAATTTTCTCCTGCTGCAAAGCAGCCGAACACGGAGAGCTTGTATTGTTAATGTGGATTTATGTTGATTTTGTAAGACTGAATGGGAAGGTCTGACTCTGCCAATTCATAGCGACAAATGCTCAGGGCAAGGAAAAAAATAGTGACGCCGCAAGTAGGGTTGATGCACAGGAAATGCATGCCCTGATGCAGCATTTTTAAATAGCTTATTTGAGATCATTCCACAAGGACTTTACTGTAGAAATCTCTTCAAGATCTCTGCTCTCATCCATTCCTGGCCTCTGGCAATCTGCAATTCCTTCCATAAACTTTGTGCCCCTACTATTTCTCTCTCTTGTTCGTTCTCTCTATCTCTCCCTCTCTCTTGTTCTACCTCCCTCCCTCTTGTTCCGTCACTCTCCACACTCTCCTCCTGTCTATTTTCCTTCCCTCTCTTTCTCTCCCCACTCTTTTCCTTTCTCCTACTCTTCCCATCTCATCCAACACTGTATTTTCCCCCTTTCTTCCCACCCCTCCACCTTAAAGATCACACTGTTTCGATCAAGAACATAAATTGCTGGAGAAACTGAGCAGGTCGGGCAGCATCTGTGGAGAGACAAAAACAGAGTTAATGTTTTGAGTCCTGTGACTGTTCATCAGAACTGGTAGCAGCTCGGAGAAAGTGGTATTTATGCTGAAGATGAGGGTGGAGGGTGTTTGAGAGGAGCAGATGGGTGGAGATGGAGTCCAGAGAGGAGGTGTGAAAGGGGCAGGTGGGGATGGGGATTGTTGCTTGTGAGTCAGAAAAGAACTGAAGGAGTGATGATGAGAACTAACATTGGGATAGAATGGGCAGGTTGTGCTGAAAGGCTCAGGGTGTGGGGAATGGCTGAAAAACACTGAAGGATATGATCAGGTTCTGAAGTTATTAATTCCACTATTGAATCCTAGAGCCTGAAGGACCCCCAAACAAATGACGAGATGCTGTTTTTTGAGCTTCGCTGGGGCACTGCAGCGAGCCCAAGACAGATGTTGGCCAGGGAACAGGGTGGGTGTTGCAGTGGCAGGCAACTGGAAGCTCGGGTCTTTTTTGTGGATAGAGCCTGTGTTTTCTATTAAGCTGTCACCCAGTCTACGCTTTGTCTCCCCAATGTAGAGCAGACCACATTGTGGGCAGTGAATATATTAGGCTAGAGTGAAGCGCAAGTAAAGTGCTGCTTCACCTGGAAGGTGTGTTTGGGGCCTTTGATAGTGAGGAGGGAGGAAATAAACAGACAAGTGTAACACCTTCTGCAATGCAAGGGAAGGTGCCATGCGAGTGAGGGGAGGTGTTGGAAATGCAGAAGGAGTGACCAGGGTGTCTTGGAGGGAACTGTCCCTGTGGTAAGCTGACAAGGGATGGAAGGGGAATATGTGTCTGGCCATGACATCCTATTGGAGGTGACAGAAATGGTGACCTGCCATCCTTTGGATGCAGAGGCTGGTGGGGTGGGATGTGAGGACCAGGGGTTCTCATTGTTGCGGGTGGGAAGAGATGGAGTGTGGGCTGAAGTATGTGAGATGGGTTAAACCCGGCTGAGGGTCCAGTCAGCCCAGTGTTGGGGAATCCTTAGTTGAGGAAAGTGAACATTTCTGAGACCCCCTATTATGGAAAGTAGCATAACCAGAATAGACACTCCTTGCTCAGACAGGCGGTGCATTCTTGAGAAAAGTGGAAGGAAGGAGGAGGATTCGAATGGAACTGAATTGACCCCCACCAAGCTCCTTTTGGCTGTGTGGAGCCTAAGCTGTTCCTGTGTGGAACTGGGAATGTACGCGCACACGTGTCAGAGGCAATGACCACCTTGTGTTTAAGTCCTGACCCTCTTGTGAATCATTGGACCCCGCTCAATCTGACAATGTCTGTGAAAAGGTTGAGTGTGAGATTAGGAAAGAGAGTTTTTGGGGAGAACTCTCTCCAATCGGATTCAGTTTCTTCTGAAAATTAATTGGCAGCTCACTAAGAAAGGGAAACTGGAACGATCATGTTTTGACGTGAAGGATTAGACATGAGACTTCCCCATGAGAGGCAAGCAAACGCTCTTAAGATGGTAATTCAAATGGTTGGGGACAGAAATAATGGCAGGCTCTGAGTCGAGTAGGGTACTTGAGGGAGAGAGCCATACATTGACAACAGTTCATCTTGTCGGGGCAGGACATTCCATGACAGTAGACAATAATTAGCGATGGGCTGAATGACCATTTCTCTTCCCCATGTGCCGATTTGTATCAGGCTCTCTTTTCGGTTTTGCATTCTGATTTTACTTTTGCTGATTCTGTCATCAGAACTGCCCATGAATGAATCAGGAGACCAGTCATGAGGAATTCCATCTATCTGAGTCCATCTTTAAGAGAATTGGGAATCTCTTTGTGTGAAGAGACTTAAAAGGTTCAGAAAGTATGATCAGATTCTGAAATGATTAAACCCAGTATTGAATCTTAGACACTGCAGGGCCCCCAAACGAAAATCCCAACCAAATCAACTGCTAAGTTGACCTCCCAGTGCATGGCATGTATCGAGCATAAGGTCATCAGAATTGGGAGCAGGAGTAGGCCATTCAGCCCTTTGAGATTGAGCTGGGTCCAATAATTCACAAGGGGGTCAAGACTTAAACCCAAGGTGGTCATTGCCTCTGTCACTGTGCATATGCGACACACGTACGTTCCCAGTTCCACACAGGAACAGCTTAGGCTCCACACAGCCAAAAGGAGCCTGGTGGGGGTCAGTTCAGTTCCATATTAGATTATGGCTTCAACTGTACTCCCTGCCAGAGGCCACCCAGAGCTGTTGACATCCTCACCACTCAAACATCTGTTAATCTAACTCAGGTTGAATCAATTCACTGATCCTAGCTCCAATGCTTGCTGGGATAGAGAATTTCAATTATGGCCCTCTGAGAGACACCATTCCTCCTCATCTCCCTCTCAAACAGGCAATCCTTTATCATGAAATTGTGTCCCCTTGTTCTAGATATTCCCATGTAGGGAAACATCCCCTTGACATTCTCCTTCTGAATCTTATACATTCAATAAGATCACATCACGTTCTTCAAACTCAAAGGGGTATTGGTACAACCTGGTAAGCCATTCCTCAGAATTTAAAATGAATTGGAGTTGTCTCTCCCTACATAAAGCTGTAGGGCTCCCTCTTGGCTCTCTATCAGCACAGAGTAGCTTGCCCGGGATCCTTCTCGCCTCTGTGGGTTCACCACCACACGAGAGAAAGTGTCTGTACTGAGCTGCTTGCCTTTGGAGGATGAGGATGTAAGAGAAAAGAGCAGGAGTAGACCATTTGGCTGATCAAGCTTCAGTTTGCATCTCCAGCACTACAAACAGAAGGCTACTTGTAGACCCTGAATGGTCTGGTGAAGACACGGCCAGATATACATGAACCATCTGAGAGGTAGTGCAGGGCTTGCAGCTGTCGAGCCACCATGCATCAATTGGCTAGCTGGCAATTCTTGCACACCGTTAGTGATTTCTTGTTGGACAGCTGTGTGCAGGTACAGGTCCTGCCTCTCTTCTAGGGACTGTGAGTAATAGCTGTAACCTATGCTCTTTAAGAGCACCAGATTCTCAGCTCTATTTGACACTTGCCTGGTATGTGGGTAATACAAAAAGCATTCTCTGTTCCAGGCCACTGTTTAACTAGTCATAGTCTGATGAAGGATGTGCTTCTGATCGTAGGGAACACAAGTGCACTCACAGGGGTGACCAGTGGCATTGACCCCAACATTCAAGATACCGAAGTGTGACAAGTGCACTGACCTGGCTAGGGGCAGCCAAGACACCAGAGTCTAAGGATCTTGAAGGCTTGGCCTTTTCAGGTTGAGAAGTGGCTCAATAAATTTGACTCAATCATTCAGGGAAGGAGGGGACAGTCAGGAGGGTTAGGGCATGGGGAAAATTGAGGTCGAGTACTGTTTGCGGAAGTATCTACTTAGAGACTTTGTCCCTTTAATTGGTTGTGAAATTAACTGGGCATGGGATCAAAATGCCAGGTCAGATGCATCTGAAAATTCAAAATCACTTTCTAAATCCAAGGCAGCAGATGCATGGGAACATCATTGTAATATCACTAGCCTTGTAATCCAGGGACCCAGCCTAATGCTGCTGGAGCACTGGCTCAAATCCCATGGTGGAATCTGAACTCGATTCATAAATCTGGGATTAAAAGCTTTAAATGTTGACCATGAAATCACTGTCAGTTGTCGTAAAAACCCAGCTGGTTCCTTTTAGGGCAGAAAATTTGCCATCCTTACCTGATCTGCTTTCCAAGTGACTCCAGACCCTCAGCAGTGTGGTGACTCTGGACTGCCCTTTGATACTCCATAGTAAGTAACTCATTTGGGTCAACCTCTTTTTCAAAAACTCACTAATATATGCAGCTTTGTGCCAACAGTAGGGGAGATGTCCCATATCTTGCAGACCGTGTGCCAGACACCACCACCACATTGCCAGGATGTCCCACAAGAGGGGCAGACCCACCCGAGGTGATAGCACAGTGATATACAGTCAGGAGGGAGCTGCCCTAGGAGTACACCTGGACTCCATGAAGTCTCATGGCATCAGGTCAAACATCAATAAGGATGGTTCCTCCTGGTTACCACCTACTGACCCTGCCCTCCCTCTCTCGACTGATCAATCGGTACTCCTCTATGCTGAACACCAGGTGACTCTGGTTCAATAAAATCTGCAGAAGACATCCTGGTGAAGCTATAACACAGGATCACTTGCATGCCAGACAGCCAAAGCAGACAGGGCTAAGTGATATCACTCCATGTGATACCAAGAAATGTCTGAAGATGCTGAATATTGTAAATTCTATGGGTTTTGGCAACATTCCAATAGTACTGAAGGCAATGTGCTCTAGAACGTGCCATGTCTCATTCATCCTGTTCATGTGGAGTTACCACGCTCACATTTACTCAACATGTGTGTTCTATACATTAAGAAGTCGGAGCAAAACTTGGGGAGAAGAATCGGGGGGAGTTTTTCCACAGTTTGGAGTCATACCAGGCACATAGGATGATGGCTGTCATTGTTGGAGGTCAGTAATCTCCACTCCAGGACATCTCTGCAGGAATTCCCGAAGTGTAGTGTCCTAGGCCCAACCATCAATGCTTCATCAATGACTTTCCCAACCATCAATGCTTCATCAATGACGTCAGAAATGGAGATATTTGCTGATGACTACACAATTTTCATTCGAGACTCCTCAGATACTGAAGCAGTCCATGTCCAAAGGCAACACGATCTGGATAATATCTAGGCTTCAGCTGATAAGTTGACTGTAAGGATAAGCTCAGCAACTAGACCAGTTAGTTTCACTTCAGTGAAGAAACTTCTAGAAGCAATAATTCATAGAAGTAGGGTCATAGAAGTATATAGCATGGAAACAGACTCTTCCAGTCCAACTCACCCATGCTGACCAGATATCTTACATAAATCTAATTCCATTTGCCAACATTTGGCCCATATCCCGCTAAACCCTTCCTACTCATATACCCATCAGATGCCTTGTAAATGTTGTAATTGTACCAGCCTCCACCACTCCCTCTGGCAGCTCATTCCATACACACACCCTCTGCATTAAAAAGTCATGTGGACAAACATGGGTTGTCCACATGAGGGAAAACCACTATGGATTTCTTAAGAGGAAATCATGTCCAACTCACTTGTTGGAACCCTTCGAAGAGGTAACAAATAGTCTTTGATGAGGAGAAGGCTGACATGTACATGGAGTTTTAAAAGACATTTGATACACTACCACACAATAGACTGGGAGAAATCTTATTGTTTGTGGAATAAATAGATGTGGACATAACAATGTTGGAAAATAGGAGGTGATGCTCAACTTACATATAAGACATGAGTTACACTTCAGCTGGAGGACTGTGTATGGTCTGAGCCCCACATTTTAGGAAGGATCTGAATGCAGTGGAGAGAGTGCAGAAAAGATTTCTGAGATTGGTCAAGATTAGAGAAGTTGAGAATGTTTGCCCTTGCGAAGAGAAGGCTAAAAGGAGATTTAATAGAAGTTTTCAATACCGTGAGGGGTCTGGACAGGATCAGCAGAAAGAAACTGTTCCCACTCACACTAGGATCGAGAACAAGAGGGCACAGATTTAACATGATTTGTAAAAGGAGTAATTGGGAGATGAGGAAAACTGAACTTTTTCATACATTCAGATCCGGAATGTGGTAGAGGCAGGATCAACAGGCCATTCCAGAGAGGTTCCAGATTGTTTTCTATTCAAATAGCAAACAACGCACAAGGCTGTGGGAATGAGATGGAACAATGGCACAATGCCAACATGCAAATTTGAAGAGTATGTGAAACCATGATAGACCAATGGCCTCTTCTGCACCGTGTAACAAATAGTTGATTCTTTGAAATGGCAAACAGAAAGGACTATAACCATTTTCCTTTGACATTCACCGTCACTGAATCCCCCACTATCATCATCCTGAAGGTTACAATTGACCAGAAACTGAACTGGAATGGACATATAAATGCTGTGGCTGCAAGACCCAGATCAGAGTCTTCGAATTCCACGGCAGATAACTCATCATCTGACTCCCTAAAGCCTGTCCCTCATCCATTTGGCACAAATCAGGAATGTGGTGGAATACCACCCACTTGCCTCAATGAGTGCAGCTCCTACAACACTCAAGAAACTTGACACCATGCAGGACAATTAGAGTCATAGAGGTGTACAGCACGGAAACAGATCCTTTGGTCCAACTCGTCCATGCTGACCAGATATCCCAAATTAGTCTCATTTGCCAACACTTGGTCCATATATCTCTAGACCCTTCCTATTCATGTACCCATGCAGATGCCTGTTAAATGTTGCAATTGTACCAGCTCATCCATACCTTTTGCGTGAAAAAGTTACCCTTTAGCTCCTTTTTCTATCTTTCCCCTCTCACCCTAAACTTATGGTCTCTAGTTCTGGACTCCTCCACCCCAGGGAAAAGACCTTGTCTATTTACCCTATCCATGCCCCTCATGATTTTATAAACCTCTATAAGGTCACCCGCAGCCTCCAACGCGCTCCAGGGAAAACAGCCCCGGCCTATTCAGTCTCTACCTATAGCTCAAACCCTCCAGCCTTGGCAACATCCTTGTAAATCTTTTCTGAACCATTTCAAGTTTCACAACATCTTTCCTATAGGAGGGAGAGCAAAATTGCACACAATATTCCAACAGTGGCCTGACCAATGTCCTGTACAGCCGCAACATGACCTCCCAACTCTTGTACTCAATATTATGATCAATAAAGGAAAGTATACTAAATGCCTTCTTCACTCAGCTGTCTCCCTAAGACTCCACTTTCGAGGAGCTATGAACCTGCATTCCAATGTCTCTTTGTTCAGCAATTCCCCAGGGCCTTATCATTAAGTGTGTAACTCCTGCCCTGATTTGTATCACATTCACAAACAGCAGCAGCGTGTACCATATACCAGAGAGTAGTTAAATCTATGGAACTTTCTGCCCAAGGAAGCAGGACAGGGAGGTCCATTATTTGTTGCTGCTGCTGAGGTTCGAGGGAGCTCTTCCCCAAACCTCTCCATGTAGGGGGTAATTCTTCTGGCTGTTACAGAAAGAGAGAAAGTGAAAAGGGGGTGTGGAGTACTTGGCACAAAATGAAAGCTGTTGGAGCAACTAAGGAGATGCTCAGAACCTCAGTGGAGAGCCAAGCAGCTTCTGGAGGGTTGGCTGCACTGAGTTTCTGCTGACGCAGCAGTTAAAACAATAAACTCAGTTCCTGAGTGGTTGCCAGTGATTGGGCATTGTTAAAATAACTGGCATAGTCTTTCATTCAGAGGATGTGGGTATCACTGTCAAAGTTGGCATTTGTTATCCCGTCCCGGACTGCCTTTGGGAAGTACGTGCAGAACGTCCTCCTTGACACGGACAGTCACAGTGCTGGTGAGACTGCTGCTTACACACAGCGTTGGAATTCTGACCTTGCAATGATGGACAAGTGGGAATAGATATATATAAAACACACATATGCCCGAGTTGGTTGGTATGCAACTTGGCAGGGAACAGGGGAGGTGATGATGTTCCCATGATCCTGTTCTTTGTCCTTCTCTGCCAGTGGAGGTCACTAATCTGGGAGGAGCTGTTCGATTGACCCCTGGTGAGTTGCTGCAGTGTATCCCGTGGATGGGACACTCCAGTAGTGGAGGGGGTGGGTGCTCCATTTAGCTCAGCAACCAGGGGAGTGGCCCACTCCCCTCCCCCCTGTCAGTGATTGGCTGTGCCCTGGATGGGTATTGAGCTGCTTCTGTGTTGTCAGAGTTGCTCCCAGCCTGGTGAGAGGTGAGTATTCCAATACCAATGTGCTCCTCACTGTTAGCACATGTCTGAAAATTATATTCTGTCAAATGAGGAGATAATTATAATTGTAAGGTGATGGATAAGGTGAATAGCCAAGGTCTTTTTCACAGGGGAGGGGGGTCCAAAACTAGAGGACATAGGTTTAAGGTGAGAGGAGAAAGATTTAAAAAGGTACCTAAGGGGAGAGAGGCTATTGTGTGCATGGAATGAGCTGCCAGAGGAAATGGTGGAGGCTGGTACAATTACCAGCATCTGGATGGGTATATGAATACGAAGGGTTTAAAGGGATATGGGCCAAATACTGGCAAATAGGACTAGATTAGGATTTCCAGTTGGTGTGGACGAGTTGAATGGAAGGGTCTGTTTCTCTGCTGTACAGCTCTATACTCTATGCTGCTCACATTGCACACCATCTGATATTGACTTCCCATTGGGGTTAGGCTGAAGTAAAGGGAACTGGATCTAATCCAGGAGAGGGAGGGGATGTGAGGCAGGGGATTAAGTTAACATAACCCCTTGGGTCTTTGCCAGATAAGTAATCTGGTGTTTTATTGCTGAAATGCAAAGCAAGCTAAAATTGTTTGTCTTGCACTCATCAAAACAAAAGCAAGAATGTTTAATTTCAAATGGTCACAACAATGTATATTCCTGAAAAGTGCTGAATGCTTGGCTGAGGTGAGCTGCTAAAGAAATTTGTTCAAACCTCATCCCTTCTTTTGAACTATGTGGGATCTTGGGGAGCTTCTGTTGCTTTTACCATGGCAACTGAGTTTTGGCAACCAATCAAGATCCTTTTGGTCTGTGGCATAAATTGTGATTGCTTGAGATTCGGTATTCTTGCCTTTGTCCTGAAAGAGTGTACGATGAAAGGTTTTAGGAACATGTTTGTCTCTCTCTAGCAGAATTCAAGATGCGTAGGCTGAGCAAAACTTTTGTTTGTTAAACAGGAAACAGTTGTTTCTTTTGTGGAGAAATCTCGAACAAGAGGTCATAGTTTTAGGCTAATGGGTGGCAGATTTAAAAGCAAGATGAGTAATTATTTTCCTTGAAGGTCAGCGGAAATATGCAGAATTCAATACCTCAGAATATGTTCAACATCAGAACACAAATTAAATTTAATGGTGGGATAGACAGATTTTTAATTAATAATGGATTGAAGGGTTATGGAGGGTGGGTAAGAAAGTGGAATTGAAGCCATGATGAGATCAGCCATTATTGTATTAAATGATGGAACAGGCCCAAGGGGTTGAAAAGCCTGCTCCTAGTTCTTATATTATTCTGGTCTTATTTGTACAAAAATAATTTAAATATTTTAGAGGTTCAACAAGATGAATATTGGAGCTGAGTGGAAAGAGGTGATTCATAATTTTTGGTTGAATAAAAATGATTGAGGAGGTTTTCTCCAAAATAAAGTATATCTTTAAAACTTCACGGAGGTCCTTGGATATAAGCAGCTATTTCTCTAAGTGAAAGCTCCTTCACTACATTGTGAACCTCAATCTAATAGACTTGTCAAAAAAAAAAATTCACATTTGAGTGCAAAAGATGTTTCATTTGGAGATTCGGCAGGGTCTCTTGGGAAATTTCCCATTTGCTATAGATTCTATAATCAGGATGATTCCAGCTTCCACTTGCAAACCCCTGTGCTTCGCTTTCACTTGCTGTCGAACGCTTAGAGATGGAGAATGGTGTAGTGAGTTTTAAACAGATTGCACATTAATGTAAATGATGATACTTTCATCTTTTTAGCAATGAGAGAGAATGGGGGACAGGTTCTTAAAGGAAGAAATCTTCTCCTCTTTCGATGTAATTCCTCCATTGGGAAGCATTTGCTGAACATTGCAATGGCAACAGTAACAAACAATTCAGAAAATCAATCAAGATTGTAACGTTGCTCAGTGATAGTTAGAAGCTACACACTTTTTCTTCCAGAAACAAAGGGCATATAGAGTCATAGAGATGTACAGCATGGAAACAGACCCTTCGGTCCAACCTGTCCATGCCGACCAGATATCTGCCAGCACCCGGCCCATATCCCTCTAAACCCTTCATATTCATATACCCATCCAAATGCCTCTTAAATGTTGCAATTGTACCAGCCTCCACCTCTTCCTCTGGCAGCTCATTCCATACACGCACCACCCTCTGCATGAAAACATTGCCCCTTAGGTCTCTTTTATATCTTTCCCCTCTCACCCTAAACCTATGCCCTCTAGTTCTGGACTCCCCGACCCCAGGGAAAAAACTTTGCATCCTATGCCTTTTTGAGCTATTGAAGAGCTCCGGGAGACTGTTGCTTTCTTCATGGCAATGCCTTGGCCAATCACAGCCAACCAATCAGTACACTTTTCTCCTGTAGTATAACTTTGTGGTTGTTTGAAATTTGG
Organism: Chiloscyllium plagiosum; assembly: GCF_037043375.1. Taxonomy (NCBI): domain Eukaryota; kingdom Metazoa; phylum Chordata; class Chondrichthyes; order Orectolobiformes; family Hemiscylliidae; genus Chiloscyllium; species Chiloscyllium plagiosum. The sequence continues at coordinate 23,388,850 of NW_028270183.1, read as the reverse complement.
CTTTATTGCATGTGCCCTGAGCTTTGGGAACATTCTCTCTATTCAATAATGTTCAAGTTGAATAGAACCTAATGTCTGTTTGTCATTAGAGAGGCAGTTGGGGTGGTTCTACATTTTCAGTATCATGAGAGACAAAGTCCGATTCCTTCTAAAAGGTGATTGGTAATGCCTGTAAAGTAAGAAGGGAGCAAGCAGAAAGCAGGATTGAACAGAAGGTCTTGTGTGGAGAGAAATGTCAGCATGGCCTCTGGTGGGTCAAGTGGGCTGTTCTGTTACTTGTTATGGCTGCAGGTTACAGTCCAGTGAGTAGAGAGACACACATCGGCGAGGGTCTGTGTGAGGCACAGTAACCATCAGGAAGTGGAGGTGGAAGGGGTTGGGTACAGAGTAGGAGAACCTGAATCCCTCTCCTGGGAGCCGGATGGAGTTCAGGTTGCCACCAAACCTCTCCTTGTGGAGGAGGAAAGGGAAGGTGTGGTAAACAAATGGTGAACAACCCTGGGATTTTGTTTTTAACATAAGCACGTAGACAACTAAGTAGTTGAGGTCAATGTGGTTTTGAGCTGAACAGAACAGTGACATCCTGACTTTTTAGAAATATTTTCTCAACAATGCATTCAGTGATGCTATGACAGACATCTGGAGCAGGTATGACTAGAACCCAGGGCTCCTAGCTCAGAGGTTGGGACACCAATACTGCACACAAGAACACCAGCCCCAAGCTCCTGGGTTTAATTAATCATTTGAATTTGCCTCAGCACCATAGGACCTAGGCAGTAATGGGGGCCCAGCGAAATAGCCAAGCAGCATTCGGTGCAAAGGGGGTGGTGTAATGTGCGCTCGGGGTTGTGGGAGTGGAACTGGCAACAGAAACCGTGAAAAAGGAACTAGTTTGTGAAAGGAAATGTCAGAAGAGGAATATCTGCTGATGTGACTGAAAGCGGACAGGAAATCGTTAGTGAAAGGGATTGAGATTCATCCTGGTGCACAGGAAGGGGCTAGTGCCAGAGAAAGATATCTGATCCACTGCAGACAGTCAAAAAGAAAATATCACAGCAAAAAAAGCTGTGCCACTGTGAGTGGCTCTGCCCTCAGTTCTCAGCTGCTGAAGGTCCTCAGCTCTGGAAATCCACACACACACACACACATACACACAACCTCCCCCCTCCCTTTGAGTGCTCTCACGTCTCAACAGCTACACCTTTGAATATGGCATGAAAGTTTGTGCAGACAATCTCTGCCTGATTATACTCCTTGGGACATTCTCCCATCCATAAAGATGCAAAAGACTCTGGTGCTGTGAGGCAGCAGTGCTAACCACTGAAAGGAAATTAGGGCACAGACTTAAAGTGATGTGCAAAGGAAGCAAGAATCATGTGAGAGAAAAACATTCCCACACAGCGAGTGGTTAGGGTCTGGAATATACTGCCTAAAAATGTGGTAGAGGCACGTTCAGTTGAGGCATTCGAAAGGGCATTGGGTGGTTGTTTGGATAGAAATGGTGCGCATGGATATGGCTGAATAAGCACGGGTGCAAATCAGATATCGGCTGCATTAGGAGGTTTTGTCTCCATGTCTTGTCCAACACTTGATGCGGAGCTGTTTCTAGCAAGGCTTTTGACAAAGATGGTCTTATTTCCGTAATTTCTGGCATAGAGTACATTCATCACAGACTCATAGAATTGTTATGGCTCAGAAGGAGGCCATTCAGCCCCACATTGGTCCATGTCACCACATGATATGTATTCCCCAGTGCATTAGGCAGAGTGCCTGAAATTTCCCGATGACATGGTCCCACAAGGCAGACTGGATTTAAAATGTTGGCTCGGCAGTAGGAAACAGAGTAATGATAGGTCAGTGTTTCTGTGATTAGAAAGACGTTCCCTTCTGCAGGGCTCAGTACTAGGTCCCTTCCATTTTGTGGGATATATTAAAGATTTGGACACATATGTAAGGGGCATGGTCAAGATGTTTGCAGACAATGTCAACAGAGACACGCACAGAAATTCCTAGAAGTATGGCATTCCAACCGGCACTCTATCAACAAACACATTGAGTTGGACCCGATTTACCGCCCCCTGAGAAAATGTACTGGAAATGACATCACCATAAGAAATGACATCACCACAGGAAATGACATCACCTCACCAAAGAAACCCAAACATATAAATAGAAAGCAGGAATCATTAGAAGTGCTTCATCTGGAGGGTCACTGAAGATGTTACCTAGTATGGTGATGAAACGTCTGAAAATGAACTTTGTAGCTCAGCAAGCAAACCTACATCCAGAATGATTCGGAGTTGCCGGTGTTGGACTGGGGTGTACAAAGTTAAAAATCACACAACACCAGGTTATAGTCCAACAGGTTTATTTGGAGGCACTAGCTTTCAGAGCGTCGCTCTGAAAGCTAGTGTGCTTCCAATTAAACCTGTTGAACTATAACCTGGTGTTGTGTGATTTTTAACTTTGTACATCCAGAATGTCAACATTGGCTGCATGATTGATTGTCAGCAACGGATTGTAGAAAAGTGGCTAATGAAGTTCAGTGCAGAGAAGTGGAAGGTGATGCATGTCAGGAGGTCAAATAAGACAAAGGGGTAAGCAACGAATGGGAGAACACAGTGATAAACCTCAGAATGAACATCCATACATCTCTGAGGGTAGCAGGATGGCCAAGATGTTTAAGAAGGCATATAGAATTCTTTTATTTGCTGAGGTACAGAATGCCACATAAGGGAGATAGTGGTGTCATGGTATTGTTGTTGGTCTAGAATCTAAAGCCCCAGGTAATACTCTGATGGAATTTGCACTCTTTTAAAAATCTGGAATTAAAAGTCTAATGGTGGCTGGTGTCAATTGTTATTAAACCCATTTGGCTCACTGATGTCTTTTAGGGATGGAAATCTGCCATCCTTACCTGGTCTGGCCTACACGTGACTCCAAACCACAGCACTGGGGTTGACTCATCATTGCGTTTGGAATCACAGAAATGTTACAGTACAGAAGGAGGCCATTCTGCCCAATATGTCTGTACTGACTGTACAAATGATCATCATGACTTAGTGCTATTCTCCAGCCTTTCCATAGACCTTGGCATATTTGATGATTATTTAAATAGGAACAATGTCTTTTCGCATGCTTCAGTTGAACTTACCTTGACCATACTTGCAGCCAGTGCATTTGGCAGTGCCAGACCCAAGCCACTCATTGAGTGATAAAGACTTTTACCTCATTAGTTCCTGAAGAAGGGCTTATGCCTGAAACGTCGATTCTCCTGTTCCTTGGATGCTGCCTGACCTGCTGCATGATTCTTTTATGGGCTGCAACAATTTCTCCCTATCTAAACTATCTAGCTGTCTCATGATTTGGAAAAATTTTATCAGCTTTTCTTTTCCTCATCAGGGAGAACAATCCCAATCTATCCTTATAAGTGAGGTTTCTCATCCCTGGAACCATCCTTGAAAATCACTTCTGCACTCTCTCCAATGTATTCACATCTTCCCTATAACATCGCACCATCAACTGTATACAAAGCTGTAGGATTTGGACTCCAGAGTTGACCCTATACAGGTCTATATGGCTGTACTCTAGACCTAATTGCATGTAGGTCTTTAGACCTGTATTCAAGTGCTGATTGCATACAGATCTACAGGACTCTAGTCCAGGGCTGACTGTATTCAGATCAATAGGGCTCTAGTGCAGGGCTGACTGTATATGGATCTATAAGGCTGTACTCCAGGGTCAACTGTACAGAGATCAAGAGGACTGTACTCTAGCCTAGATTGTATATAGGTTTATAGGACTGTACTTCAAGGCTGACTGCATACAGATCTATAGGGCTGTACTGCAGGCCTGACTGTATACAGATCTATATGGCTGTACTGCAGGGGCTGATTGTATACAGACCTATAGAACTGTACTGCAGGGCTGACTGTATACAGATCAAAGGGCTGTATTCCAGAGCTGACTACATACAGGTCTATAGGGCTGTACTGCAGGGCTGACTGTATACAGATCTATAGGGCTATATTGCCGGGCTGACTGTATACAGATCTAATAGGCTGTATTCCAGGGCTGATTGTATATACATCTATAGGGCTATATTCCAGGGCTGAATGCATATAGATCTATAGGGCTGTACTGCAGGGCTCATTGTATACAGATCTATAGGGCTGTACTGCAGGGCTCATTGTATACAGATCTATAGGGCTGTATTCCAGGGGCTGACTGCATACAGATCTACAGGGCTGTACTGCAGGGCTGACCGTATACAGATCTGTGTGGCATCTGTACAGATTCCTGATGAAGGGCTCCTGCCTGAAACGTCGATTTTCTGCTCCTTGGATGCTGCCTGATATGCTGTGCATTTCCAGCACCACTCTAATCTTGACTCTAATCTCTAGTATCTGCAGTTGTCACTTTCGCCATGTATACAAATCTATAGGGCTATATTCCAGAGCTGACTGTATACAGGTCTATAGGGCTGTATTCCAGGGATGACTGTATACTTGATAAAAGTCTGGATTGTACAATTCTTGATCCCTACGGACTGACCTGAAACAAACTAAAAGGGAGTGTGTGGCTGGGTTGGAGAATCATGTACCCTACCTCCCCAACTCCACTGAATGAGCCTGATCCCTGTGTGTATGTGAGAGAGGGACAGAGACAGAGAGAGAGAGACACAGAAAGAGAGATCTCTCTGGTAGTCGAACTCACATGGAGTGAACGACCCCCTCCAATAACTAACCTGCTTTGCTGGGAGGGGGGAAGTGACAATTCCACAGGCTGGTGTGTGGGGAACTGGAGGGACTTCACCCTCTGATACCTCTATGTTGAAATAGTTCTAATGGAGAGTTACAGGAGGAAGCTGAAACTTGGCACGGTGATGCAGGCTGACTATCATAGAGTCATAGAAACTACAGACCCTTTGGTCCAACTCATCCATGCCGACCAGTTATGCTTCCTAATCTAGTGCCATTTGCCAGCACTTGGCTCATATCCCTCTAAACCCTTCCTATTCATATACCCATCCAGATGCCTTTTAAATGCTGTAATTGTATTAGTTTCACCACTTCCTCTGACAGCTCATTCCATACACGCACCACCCTCTGCATGAAAACGTTGCCCCTCAGGTCCCTTTTATATCTTTCCCCTCTCACCCTGAACCTATGCCCTCTAGTTCTGGACTCACCCACCCCAGGGAAAAGACCTTGTCTGTTTATCCTATCCATGCCCCTCATGATTTTATAAACCTCTATAAGTTCAGATTTGAAGGGTTGATGAGTGTCAATTTAATCTTCTCGGAAACGAAAAAGGGAAGCTGAACAGAGTGAATCATTAATGACGTGAAGGGAAACAAACTACAAGAGATTCTAATTTCTACCAATTTCTAGCCTCTTCCATTCTGTCCTTTCATCTCCTGAGGGTCGGAGTCTTACTAGGCACAATCTCTCAGGATTCAGCACTACTGTGTATGTGTGTGGGATGAGCTAGGATAAACCAGATCACACCCATGTTCTCTCTCATTTTCACTCACAGGGTAATAGCCAGGGACAGTGAGAGAGGGGGAGAATGTCCCAGAAGACCTCCAGGGAGGACCTGCCTAGCTGGACTGATTTTTAATCAGAAAGGGAATCAAGGGTTACAGGGAAAAGGCAGGAAAGTGGAGTTGAGGATTATCAGATCGGCCATTGAATAGTGGATGGACTCGATGGGCTGATTGGCCTATCTCTGGTCCTATGTCTTATGGTGTTATTTGTGCCTTGTCAATGTTTATGATCCTTACTCAGTATGTAGACAGACCGACGAGGGGGGAGGCCATTTTGGATTTGATGCTCGGCTAGGACAGGTGTCAGATCTCGCTGAGGGAGAGCATTTTGGTGAAAGTGATCACAACTGCCTCATATTTAGCATAGCCTTGGAGAGTGAAAGGAGCAGTTACTGAGGGAAGGTATTTAATTGGGGAAAGGAAATTATGACGCTATCAGACAGGAGTTGGGAAGTACAGACTGGGAGCAATTGTTCCACAGAAAGGGCACAGCAGACATGTGGAGACTATTTAAGGAGCAGTTGTTGCAAGTGAGGCACAAATTTATTCCCCTGAGACAGGTAAGAAGGGGTAAGATTAAGGAACCTTGGATGATGAGAACAGAGGAACTTCTCGTCAAAAGGAAGAAGGCAGCTTACGTAAGGTGGAGGAAGCAAGGATCTAGCACAGCTTTAGAGGATTACAGGCTTGCTAGAAAGGAGCTCAGAAATGGACTGAGGAGAGCCAGAAGGGGACACAAAAAAGGCTTAGCAAGAAGGATTAGGGAGAACCCAAAGGCATTTTACTCATACGTGAGGATTAAGAGAATGATCAGGGAGAAGGTAGGGCCGGTCAGGGATAGCGGAAGGAACCTGTGCGTGGAGTCTGAGCAGATAGGAGAAGCCCTAAATGAGTTTTTTGCTTCAGTTTTCACCAAGGAAAGGGAACTTGTTGTAAATGAAAACTTAGAGGAGCTGGGATACAGTCTTGACCAGATCAAGGTTGATGAAGTTGATGCGCTAGAAGTTTTGGAAAACATTAATTACATTTGGTTACTTAGTGTGGAAACAGGCCCTTCGGCCCAACAAGTCCACACCGACCCTCCGAAGAGTAACCCACCCAGACCCATTCCCCTACACCTAACACTATGGGCAATTTAGCATGGCCAATTCACCTAACCTGCACATTTTTGGACTGTGGGAGGAAACCGGAGCACCCGGAGGAAACCCACGCAGACACGGGGAGAACGTGCAAACTCCACACAGACAGCTGCCTGAAGCAAGAATTGAACTCGGGTCTCTGGCGCTGTGAGGCAGCAGTGCTAACCACTGTGCCACCATGCCGCCCCAGCTTGATAAGTCCCCAGGGTCGGACCAGATTTACCCTAAGCTGCTCCGGGAAGCGAGAAAGGAGGTTGCTAAGCCGCTGGCGAGGATATTTGCCTCCTCACTCTCCACGGGAGTCGTACCGGAGCATTGGAAGGAGACGAATGTTGTTCCACTTTTCAATAATGGTAATAGGGAAATTCCTGGCAATTACAGACCAGTCAGTCTTACGTCTGTGGTCAGCAAAGTTGTGGAAAGAATTCTGAGGGATAGGATTTATGATTATTTGGCAAAGCATAGTGTGATTAAAGGCAGTCAGCATGGCTTTGTAGGGACAGGTCATGCCTCACAAATCTTATTGAGTTCTTTGAGGAGGTGTCAAGACAGGTCGATGACGGTAGAGCAGTAGATGTGGTGTTTATGGATTTCAGCAAGACATTTGATAGGGTTTCCCATGGCATTCATTCATAAAGTCAGGAAGTATGGGATACAGGGAGATTTGGCTATCTGGATTCAGAATTGGCTGGCTGACAGAAGACAGAGAGTGGTTGTAGATGGAAAATATTCTGCCTGGAGGACAGTGTTGAGTGGGGTACCGCAGGGTTCTGTTCTTGAGCCTCTGTTCTTTGTAGTTTTTATAAATGACTTGGATGAGGAGGTTGAGGGGTGGGTTAGTAAATTTGCAGATGACACAAAGGTTGGAGGTGTTGTCAATAGCATAGGCGACAGAGGACTACTGCAGGCTGCAGCGCAACATAGACGGGATGCAGAGCTGGGCTGAGAAATGGCAGATGGAGTTCAACCTGGATAAATGTGAAGTGATGCATTTTGGAAGGTCGAACTCTAACGTTGAATATAGGATTAAAGACAGGATTCTTGGCAGTGTGGAGGAACAGAGGGATCTCGGTGTGCAAGTACATAGATCCCTCAAAGTTGCCACACGAGTGGATAGGGTTGTTAAGAAAGCATATGGTATATGGCTTTCATTAACAGTGGTATTGAGTTTAAGAGCTGCGAGGTTTTGCTGCAGCTCTACAAGTCCCTGTTGAGACCACACTTGGAATATTGTGTCCAGTTCGGGTCGCCCTACTATAGGAAAGATACAGAGGCTTTGGAGAGGGTACAAAGAAGGTTTACCAGGATGCTGCCTGGACTGAATAAGCTCGTACTTTTCTCTTTGGAGAGAAGGAGGAAGAGAGGAGACCTGATCGAGGTGTACAAGATAATGAGAGGAATGGATAGAGTCAATAGCCAGAGAGTCTTCCCCAGGGCAGGATTGACTGGTATGAGAAGTCATAGTTTGAAGATATGAGGAGGAAGGTATAAAGGAGACATCAGAGGTAGGTTCTTTACGCAGAGAGTTGTGAATGCATGGAATGCATTGCTAGTTGAGGTGGTAGAAGCAGAGTCATTAGGGACATTTAAACAACTGCTGGACATGCAGTGAGTTGAGGGGTGCATAGGTTAAGTTACTATATTTTACATTAGGATTAAGTCTCGGCACAACATCGTGGGCCTCAGGGCCTGTTCTGTGCTGTACTTTTCTATGTTCTATGTTCAGCGAGAACAGTGGGGTCAGGTAGGGGCCTGTTAGAGCAGTTGGAGCTCCACAGCGACCATTACTGCCTCAGAGGTCACGAACCCAGACCCTCAGCTGGTGACCCCCACTTTGGAAAACCACGCTGCTCACCCTGTTGTATTTTCACATTCTTATCTCCCCTTTGAGAATGATATGAACCAGTGAATGTATCCAGACAGCGATTACCAACCTGCTAGGTTGCATATAATAAACACTCCTGTCCACCTGAAATCCAGGACATTCTGACCTAAACACTAGACCACAAGAATTCTCCAGACATCAAATGTCAAAATACAACTGTAATATTCATCATAAACCCTGAGCAAAATCCATTCTGTTCATGACCAATTGTCTTTGAAAGACATGTGCTGGAAAAGCACTCCCAGCTTCTTTGCCTCCTTCTCTCCCACCTCCCCCTCCCCCAACTAAAATTGGTATCTTCAGGAGGAATTTGGAGTGGAGGGTATTGTAAGGGAGAAAGGCAACTGAATTGAAATGGTGTTTGCAATCGACAAGAAGCAGGAATGGCTGGACTCTGGGCAGGTATGCTAGCGCTCAGGAAGAGTGTGTTTCCCTCTGGCTGACTGAGCTAGGTGTTAAATACCAGGGTTTGGAAGCCTTTGGCAGAGCTTGCATTTAAATTAGTTAATCACTAACAAAAGTATTTTTCCAAAGTGCCTGGAGCACTGAGATCAAACTGCTGTATAGACTTGTGCTGGAGGGAGCTGCTGTCCCTGTAGGGGAGAAAGAGAGTTTCATCGCCTAACAATTCAATCTTTCATACTTGAAATTCCAGCCAGGTGACTCCAAACTGAGCAGATGGCTTAGCCCTCTCCTGTCTTATGGTCTGTATTTTGGGTGCTGTCTTTTGATCAAGTGTCTAAGGTGGATCCTCTCTCCTTTCACTACACCCAGATACCAATGACAACAGGTCCACAGAGTCTGTCAGTTGTGGTCATAGGCTGTTTGGCAATGTCAGGTTTATAGATCGGATTAGCAAGTTTTGGCTGTTTGATGGGTGGAGAGTTAATAGTCTGTGTGGAGCTGTCCAGTGTGGACCCATTTGAAAGGAGTTTGAGAAGCAACTACATTGCTGTAGGTTTACAGTAACCTATAGACCAGACAAGGTGAGCACCAGATAATCCAATGATAATTATTAATCATGCCAGCAACTTAATTCTTATTTGTATTGAATTTTAATTCCAGCAGCGTTTATGAGCAGGATTTGAACCACTGTCCTCGAACATTAGTGATCTCCCTAACTTGTACATGGTGACTTTTCAGAGAGGTAGACTGCCATCCAAGTGGTCATTCCTCATGTTGACAAGTCACTCAACTCGGGAAGGTATTTAGACTGCCTTCACAAACCAACTACAAACTAAGAATAAAAACAGCAAGTGCTGGAGAAACTTAGTGGGTCAGGCCCCTGTGGAGAGAGAAACAGAGGAAAAAGTGAGGACTGCAGATGCTGGAGAACAGAGTCGAGAGTGTGGTGCTGGAAAAGCACAGCTGGTCAAGCAGCATCCGAGGAGCAGGAGAATCGACGTTTCAGGCATAAGCCCTCCATTCCTGATGAAGTGTTTATATTCAAAACATCGATTCTCCTGCACCATGGAGGCTGCCTGACCTGCTGTTCTTTTCCAGCACCACACTTGAGAGAGATAAACAGGTTTAACATTTCACATCCAATGACTCTTCTTTGGAAACCATTACAGCTCAGAAGGAGAGTCATATTGGATGTGAAAGATTAGCTCTGATTCTCTCTCAGACATTTCAGTGCCTGAGGAATGTAATATTAGTTGGAATAAATGTCATGTTTGATTCTTCAATTCCACGATATCCAGACCCAGTTTCTTCTGTTTAAGAAATAACATGAACAATGCCACACCGGGTAAAACCAGGCCAGCGTTAGGAGGCAGCAAGCATTTTCTGGGGAGACATCCCTGCTGATGAGATTGATTTTACTTCACGGCCAATCACATCCCCTCAACAGCACCTCACTGGATCATCAGTCAATCAGAGAAGGTTTAGCCCATTGGCGCTGGATCCTGGAGCACATTAGCAGTTCAAATCCAGACCACAACCTCTACCATCTAAAAGGCAGCGTGTTCAATGGGATTAGGTTCTCCTACAGGCTACACACTGTCTTGGTCATAGAGTCATAGAATCGCTACTATGTGGGAGCAGGCCATTCGACTCATCAAATCTATATTGACCCTCTGAAGAGCATCCAGGTCTCCTCCCTGCCTTTCCCATGGCTAAAGCACTTAGCCTGCACATCCCTGTAGAGTGTGGGCAATTTAGCATGGACAATCCACCTCACCTGCATATAGAAAATAGAACAGTACAGCACAGTACAGACCCTTCGGCCCTTGAGAATGTGCCGGCCTTTTATCCTACACTAGGATCAGACTAACTTTCATAGTACTATCTTCCATCTGCCTATCCAAGAGTCGCTTAAATGTCCCTAATGTATCTCATCTACTACCACCACTCTTTGGGGTATGGGAGGAAATCCATACAGACACGGGGAGAATGTGTAATCGAACCCAGGTTCCTTGTGCTGTGAGGCAGCAGTGCTAACCACTGAGCCACCATGCCACCCTTTGACATGGTCTGAGTTAAAATCCTGGAACCCCCTCCCTCTGGGTGACCCAACATAACAGGACTGCAGTAGCTCAAGAAGCAGCTCAACACCAGCTTTCAAGAGAATTAAGGGATGGGCAATAATGGTGGTCCAGCCAGTGATACCCATACCCACTGAAAGAATCAAAACAGCTTCTTAACAAATATTTACCCATTTCAGACTTATTGTCATAATTGATCTCACAACAATTACTGTGTCAGGAAGATAGTTCCAAACATCTGCCTTTGCACGTTTAAGGATTCCGTATTTTCAGTGGGGAAGGTCTGATTCTAATGTTACTGCTCTTTAAGTATTAGATCCACAAACTAGAGGGAATACTTTTTCTGTCTAACCTCTCTGTTTCCTTGAAAACTTGGATCAAGTAACCCCCTTAATGTTGTGAGCACCTTCCCAGGAACAAATATAAAAAGTGATTTACCTTAGTTATTGAGGGGGCTGTGGTGATGGCAGGATTTTGCTTTGGTTGGGGGAGCAGGCTTTTGAACAAGAGATCCCCAGACAAACAAAGCTATTTCAGGAGGTCTAAAGTTTAAATAGGGGTCCATTTCAAAGTTGAACAATGTGTTACTTCCATTAATCCAGCAACTCCAATGAAGCAGAAGAAAATGTTCAGAAGTCTTTTCAGACAGGAATTCCAAAGGACTTTGTCTGAGTACATGCAGTCTAGCAAACGAAAGTGTAGAAGTCGGCCATTTGGCCCATCTAGTCCATATCAACCCTCCTAACCCATCCAGCCTGGACAATCGTGGACACTATATGGGTGATTTAGCATGGCCACTCCATGTAACCTGCACATCTTTAGACTGTGGGAGAAAACTGGAGCGCACCCAGAGGAGACCCACACAGACACAGGGAGAACGTACAAAGTCTGCAGAATCCTTGATGTGATTCACTGCAATACCCTGAGTGATCATTTTATAAATGCATACCCAAACAAATGGGCTTTTAATCAGTCGCATTGTGGAAGTTTCCAACTTAATCCTTGTTTCACAGTTTTATCAAATGATCTCGGGCAGAACTTTTCGAGAGAAGGAGTGTTCAGTGATTTCTTAATGGGAATGTTTGAACAACCTGAATAACCCCAATCCCCACCTCCAGCGCTCACGGAGGAAGATAAACCTTTCAAGAATTTCTTATCCATTGTGTGTATCTAATCACCATTGAATCTTTGTGTTCTCATGTGACATTTAGTTTCATTTTTCTCTTTCTAAGAGCACAGATGCCAGCTTTGGCACATAAGTCATCCTTTGTGACTCAGCAGATAGCGCTCTTGCCTCTCAATCACAAGATTTGGAGTTCAGGTTCCACTCTGAGCCTTGAGCACAATACTCCAGGCTGATGCTCCAATGCTGCTGGCTTCCCAATGGATGTTAAACAGAGAGACCCCGGCTCCCAGGTCACACAGATTGCAAAGATCTCATTTGAAAGAGAGAGCCCTGGCCATTATTTGCATCTCAGTTAACATCATGCATACTGGGGAAATAAAATAATAACTTACAGATTTGCAGAAAACATTTTTCGGGTCGATCATCACTTTCTGATGAAAGGTCAATGACCTCAAATGTTAACTCTGTTTCTCTTCCACAGATGTTCCTGAATTTTGGCTGCAATTTCTGACTTATCTCTGATTACCAATGTGTTCAGTGTTTTGCTTTTGTGCTACTAAGAATAGATCAGCTAGTCATCGTTCCATTCGTGTATGATAGAACTTGCTGTGCGCAAATTGGTGACTGTGTTTCTTACTTTACAGCAGTGACTAACAAGAATGAGAAACGTCAGGGATGAGGATAGATTGAAGAAATTGGGACTATTCTGCTTGGGCAGAGAAAGGCTGAGACAAGATTTGAAACTATAAGCAAACTGGACAGAGTAGACATAGAGAAAATGTTCCAACCTTGTAAAAGGAACAAATATGGAACAATATGGCAGATTAAAAGTGATGTGCAAAAGAAGCAAGCATGATGTGAGGAAAATCTTATTTACACAGTGAGTAGTTAGGATCTAGAATGCACTGCCTGGAAATCTGGTGGACACAGGATCAATTGAAACATTCAGGAGAGTATTTAATGAGTATATAATGTGTAGGAATATGGGAACAAAGCAGGAGATTGGCACAAGGCGATGAATTGGTGTAGGGATGATGGGCTGAATGGCCTCCTCTGCATTGGAACAATTCTGTGACTTCATTGGGCTTTAAAGCCCTTGAAGACTCCTGCTGGTCATGAAAAGTGCTCTATAAATACAAGTCCTTTTCGTGTGTGTGTATGTTTAAGTGTCTGTGTGTGAGTGAGATTGTATTTATTTTTGTGTGTGCATGTTTGAGATTGTAAGAGCTTGTGTGTGTGTGTGTGAAAGAGTGTGTGTAAGTATGTGAGTGAGTGTGTGTCTGTATATTTGAGTGTGTGTATGTTTCTGTGTGAGTGTGTGTGTGTGTGGGTATATGTGAGTGTCTGTGCATTTGTGTGCGTGCGAGTGAGTGTGTGTATGTGTGTATATCTGTTTGCGTGTGTATGTGTATGTGTCTGTGTGTATTTGTGTCCCTGAGTGTGTCTCTGTATGTTTATGACCGTCTGTGTGTGTCTGAGGTCTGATGGAAGCGGAAGTTTTATTTAGGTCATTGGTGATGAGACTGGGTTTATTCACAGCTGGCACTCTTCGTTCGAGGGTGTGGTTTTGAAGTGGGGGACAGGGTGAGGAGGTAAAGAGTCCCTCTCCGATCTTAGTCACAAGCATCTGAGAGTGATCGAACCGCCACAACAACTGTGCTGATGGAACAGCCACCCTGGAGCCTCTTCTTCACCGGGCTGGAAAGGGGAAGCAGCAAGAAGCAAGAGATTTTCTACAGCCCGAGTTTTCTGCTCTCCTTCCTCTCTGCTCAAATGTTGCATCCGTTTGTGGTGAGAGTCTGTCTGTGCTTTGCAGGAAACAGTCGAACTGTAGGCCTAACCTCCATCCTAGAACACAGCAATAATTTTCTACTGAAGATGTAAGACTTTAAGACCAAATGATTGTAAGATGCAGGAACAGAATAGACCATTCCACCCATCAGGTTCTGCTCGCCATTCAATAAGATCACGGCTGATCATCTCCACTTTCCTCCCTTTTACCCATAACTCTTGATTCCCTTCCTGATTCAAAATCTGTCTACCTCAGCCTTAATATACTTATTGGTCAGCCTCTACCTCTCTCTCTATGGTAAAGAATCACACAGATTGATTACCCTTTGAGAGAAGAAATTCCTCCTCATCGCTGTCTTAAATGAACAGCCCCTTATTCTGAGATTATGCCCTCTGTCCTAGACTGACCCACACGGGGAAAGAACGTTTCTGCATCTACCCTGTCAAGTCCCCTAAGAATTTTGAATGGTTCAGTGAGGTCATGTTTCGTTCTCCTAAATGCCACAGGTCCAACCTACTCAGCTTCTTCTCATAACATAATTTCTCTAGGAGCAGTCTAGTGAGCCTTCTCTGGACTGTCACCAATGCCAGTACATCTTTCCCTCAATAAGGCGACCAAAATAGTTCCCAATATTCCAGGTATAGTCTGATTAGTGCCTTGTATAGACTATATTTTTGTACTCCATTCCCTTTGAAACAATGGCCAACATACCGTTTGCCTTCTGTAACACCACTGAATCTGAATGCTAGCTTTTTGTGATTCATGGATGAGGACTCCCAAATTCCTTTGTGCTGAGCTGACTATGGGATGGCAGACAGGAAGGTGATAGTTCAGAATAAAATCAGATGAGTTGTGATCTTATGCTATGGTGGAGCAGGCTTGAAGGGCATAGCTCCTATTCCTGCTCCGAATTACTGTCTTGAGTCACTACAATGCTTTGTGTTGATAGTTTACAGGGCTTTGCGTGGGTGACTGTGGGAATTCCTGTTGCTTTGATACATTCTGTCTGTGGCAGGGTCATAACACAAAGGGACCATAGGTTTGAACCCACACTTAGACACAAACTCTCTGTGTGGTGAGTTCAGAGTATTGGGGTAAATACCTGTGTCTGTGTCCCTCTCCAAGCAGCGTCCCTGGGCTGGCTATCACAAAGCCTCAGCCAACACTTTGCTGATGGTGGTGCATACAACAAGGGAGTGAGGAAAGAGATACTGTTATCCGGTGTTTTTCATGTCCTCGGGGCATTACAGAACTCTTCACAGCCAATGAGGAGTCTTTGCAATGTAGTTGCTGTTGTAATCTAGCAAACGCCAACAGCCAGCTCATGCATATCAAGATTCCCACAAACAATAATGACGTAACTGCTGAGAGAATCATTGTTAAATGGTGGTAGTGGAGGAAAAAGTGTTGTCCAAGAAAAAAGGAGGTCCTTGTCCTTTTTTCCAACAATTGACAATGGGATTTCTTTTCCATCCTCCTGAAAAGGCAAGTGGACCCTCAATTCCATATCTCATCCAAATGTTACCACCTCCAGCAGTGCAGCACTTCTCCAGTACTGTACCAAAGTGACCCACTCAAATACACATGCACAGTGATTGGTTTCACTGAGCCAAGCCTAGCATTACATGTAACAAATTCTTCAAGTAGTTGAGTACATACCTATTCACCAAGTCTGTGTACATTTTGATTGCTTAATATTTGTAAGAATGTACTGACACATCCGGAATGCAGGTATTATTTTACTGTAATGAGTATCATTTTACTGTTGAGTCAGAGCGTTAGTAGTCAAAATATTACATTCATCAATGCTTCCTGCTGTGTGAGTGTGGTCTTGTGTGTGTATGTGTGTCAGTGTGTGTGCATGTGTGTGTATTCTAATGTGAATGTGTGTGCACGTGTGCCATTATCCCAAACATTCCTTAGTGATTTATTTCAGTATATTTGACAGAAGGTGAGTAAGCAAGACCGAGACAAGTATCACTAATTTAACTCATTTGGGAAATTCAAGGAGGGTTGGCCTTGGAATCTTTGTAAAAGGGGAGATTTGAGAATGACCAAAATCTCCCTTATACTTATAAACAACAGAGTTACCACAGTTGGCTTGATCAGATCTTTGATCTCCCTCAAATAATAGGTGTGAGATAGGGTATTTTTAAACAAGAAAGTTTTAAGTTGGTGATGTAAACATCAGAAAGGAAAGAATTAATATATACAAGCTTCTTGACTGTTTTTAAGAGGAGTCCATTTGTTTATTTTGAACCAATAAAATTCTCTTGTCATATTAATGGGCAAATAGAATTAGTGAATGGCTTTGTATGACATGATGACATGATGTTGTTTGGGTAATACAAAAGGGTTCTGCTTTGGACAGGGAGGCCTGGATTCGAGTTCCACCTGCTTCAGAGGTGTGTAAGACCATTTCTGAATGGGTTGATCAGAAAATATCTACATGAGGGCCACTCTACTCCAGACCTCATTATAACATTGGCCTAAAAATAGAAGAAAAAGTTGAACTCGACATGAGGTGAGAGTGACTGCCTTTGACATCAAGACCATATTTGACTGAGTGTGGCATTAAGGAGCTTGAGCAAAACTAGAGTCAATGGAAATGAGGGAAAACTTTCCACTGGATGGAGCCATATTTGACACACAGGAACGCGGTTCTGTTGTTTTATTGGATATCAATTGCTTCAGTATCAGGATGTCTCTAAAGGAATTGCTCAGGGTAGTGTCCCAGGTCCAACCATCTTCAGCTGTTTCACCAATGACTTTCTCTCCATCAGAAGTGGAGACATTCTCTGATGACTGCACCATGTTCAACACCATTCACAACTCCTCACATACTGAAGAAATCCATGTTCACATGCAGCCAAACACAGACAATGTTCAGGCTTGGGCTGATGTGGCACAAATATCAAGGTTACCATTGACCAGAAACTGAACTGACGAGTCATGTAAATACTGTGGCAACAAGAACAGGTCAGCAACTGGGGGGTTCTGAAGTGACTAACGCACCTCTTGACTCCCCAAAGTCAGTCCACCATCTACAAGGCACAAGTCAGGGGTGTGATGGAATACTCCCCATTTGCTTGGATGGGTGCAGCTCCCACAACATCCAAGAAGCTTGACACCATCCTAGACAAAACAGCCCACTTGGTTGTCACCACATCCACAAGCATCCACTCCCTCTACCAATGACAAAAGCAGCAGTGCGTACAGTCGACAATGCGCATTAAAGAGATTCACCAAAGATCCCCAGACAGTACCTTCCAAACCCATTACCATTTTGGAGGAGAAGAGCAACAGATACATGAGCACTACCTGCAAGCTCTCTCCGAGTAACTCACTTTCCTGACTTGGAAATATGTCACTGTCCAGTGTCATTGGGTAAAAATCCTGGAACCCCCCCTGCAATGGTATTGTGTTTCCACCAACAACAAATGGACTATAGCATTTCAAGAAGGCAGCACATCACCACCATCACATGGACAATTAGGGATGGGCAGTAAATGCTGGCCCTCGCAGAGATGCTGACACCCCATGAAAGAATAAAGGTGAAGAAGGTTATTGGGCTGATGATGGTTTTGAGATGGCAATTGAGAAATGGTGGGACTGAGATATGGAGGAAGACAATTCTGGGCTTGGGAGCCTGAGAAAAGTACAGATTGTTGGACTTCCTGTAGTTGAAAGCCTTGTTCTCAAGAATGTGGAGCATTCAATGTGGAGTCATTGTAAGGATTGGAATATAAACTAGAACAGCATAGCAAGGAGGCAGGTTCGGAGATCACTGGAGTAGGAGGCACAGCAGAGATTTGCATCAAATGACTCATCTAATAGGAGAATATTTTGATGAGGTAATGTCAAGGTCCATCTGGTGGTCACTTGATACAACAATCATGAAGATCTTGATTCATCATAGTGATTGATCTCCTTGAATTAGTCAACAACAGATTCAAATCTGAGACAAGGAAAATCTCACTGGTGGAAAGTCAAGGGTCCTGAAAGTAAGCCTCTTCTAAATCCACTGTACTTCCTCACATCACAGGCAGAATTTTATGGAATGTCTGAAAGATGACCCAGGAGGGTTGGCCACCCTCCTAAAGGTCCATCCTTTATCTGTCCACGGTTTTATTGCCCATCCTCACCCAAGTATTTGACCAACCAAAGGCTACTTCCTACCCATCCTCAACTGTGAGGCTGGGAGGAAATGTTCAGGTCACTGGGGACAGGGCTCAGTCTTCCCTCAAGGGCCCCTTTTCCAATTCGGTATACTCTGTTGCACCCACTCTCTCCCAAGTGCTCTGCTCCCCAACTCCCAATCAAAATCACTCCCCTACTGCTCGACCTCCTTGCAGCTCCTGAGTCTCCTCCACCTCACACCTCCCCAGTTGTGAAGCGTGGGTCTTAGAATCTGGCAATTGCATGAAAAATTGTTTTTTCAAATGAGGCTTGAACTTGTGTCTTGGGGACTAGTGTGGTCAACTGGCCTTAAATAAAAAGTGGTAGAATATTGGTTGGCCTGGCCTAAAGGATGAGAAGAGTGAAATTTGGAACAAGCACTGAGACCGTTGGAGAAACTGAGCAGGACCTGTGAGGAAAGAAACAGAGTTTTGAGCCTTGTTTGACTTCTTCAGAACCAAATTGAATTTGGGGCTCTACCCATGTGACCAGGCTTCCTCCGTGCAACCAGCTGGGCTGGGCTGGTATCAGACAAAAGCGCATCAACTCTGAGTTGGTACTTTTAACAATTTGTTGTGGGGGTGTGGACAATGCTGAAATGGCCAAAGCTTTCATTCATGAGAAGCTAGGACTCCTTCGGAATAATGACAACTGCTGGCCATGCTTGAGCCTTGCAGACAGTATTGTGGCAACTGCCTGGAATGGACAGGCCAGGGCAGGTCTGCTGAGTAATTCCTTTGACTGAAAGATGCTGCTGAAATTGGTTTCAGCAATAATGTTGGGGTTCGCAAATAATCACATCTCTTGAATCCAGCTCACTGTGGCAGGACTCAAGTTTACAATCAGTGCATGGTCAGCATAACACCAGAAAAACCATAACCTGAGCTGCATTTAAAAACATACCTGATACGAGAAGGACTAGAGTACTCAGCTCCTCTAGCCTGCTTCATCATTTCATTAGACTGTGGCTGATCCTCTGCCTCAACTTCACTTGTACGTTTGCTTCCTGTATGCCTTGAAACCCTGAGAAGTCAAATATGTGTCAATGTCAGTCTTGAATATGTTCAATGATTCATCCACAGCCTTCTGGGGTAGAAAATTTCAAAGGTTCACAACCTTCTGCTTGAAGAAATTTTTTCTCCCCGCAGTCCTAAATGATTGCCTCTGAGACTGTGTGCCCCCGTGTTCTGGGTTAGCCAGAAGGGGATCAATCTCTCTGCATCTACCCTGTCAGGCCCCATCGGAGCCCTTGTATGTTTCAATGAGATCATCAATCATTCCTTTTAAAATCCAGAGAGTAGGCCCAGTTCATTGTAGACCAGCCCCCTAATCCCAGGCACCTGGAGACCGAAGATAACTCCACCTTGTTAGTTTTCTCGAGACAGTTGGATTTGGTGGGAATGATCAGGAATTCAGGCAGTTTGACCAACATCTCTACAAGCTTCAGAATATGAGAGCATCAGGGAGAGAGAGAGAGAGAGATAAACAGCAAGAGAAGGAAAGAAAAGTCCTCAGCGCTATCTATAACAAGCTTTGTTCTCTGCACAGGTCTGAGTGATCAAGCCGAGGGTAATGAAAAGCCAAGACATTACAGTGACATATTCCGGGAGCTGGATGCGCTAGAAATTTCTTTCGGAAACTCGTGAGTACCGGCCCATCGCATGCCCGCCATTTGACAACTGTGTCACAAAGGCACAAGAAAAGGAGCTGGAGTAGACCATTCAGCCCATCAAGCCTGCTCTGCCATTCAGTGACACCTTGGCTGATCTTGGGCTTCATTGCTACTTTCTCACCCTTTCCCCATATCACTCAATTCCCTGAAACACCCAAGAACCTGTCTATCCCAATCTGAAACACCTACTACTCCACTCTGCCAGCCCTCCTTGAAATTCTCAACGGGGTTGCCTCATTCTTCTACACTCCAGAGAATATGCACCCAATTGACTTAGCCTCTCATCATAGGTCCCATTGCCGGTACCAATGTAGTGATCTTCGCTGGACTGCCTCCAATCTCATTAGGCTACGGTTAGATTTCTTCCTGAAATGTGGAGATCAAAACTGCACCTAGTACTCTACATTTGGTCTCACTAAAGCCCCAGAGATTTGTAGCAACATTTCTTTTACTTGCTTTCCTAGTTTTGGTAGCTGCTGTCTAGAATTTGGCGACAATCTTCATCGTCATGAGCCTGTAAAATGAGGGTCAGCCTGTGTTGGAGTGCATTCAACTCAGTATCAAAGTTTTTCTCAAACTGTAACCAAATCCCTTTAAATGTCAACAGTTACAGAGTGGAGCTGTGGCTCCAATTGTTAAAGTTGTGAGTTGTTAATTCCTCTTCACCACCAACTTCCCCTAAATCAGACTGCATCCTACGTAATTGTGAAAAAGTTCTTAATCTCCTGTAGAAGTGCCTCCAAAACAGTGTTTCCGCTGTTTTAATGCCTCAGACTTATTGTGCAAGTTTGAAATGTATGAAGGTTATTGAGTAATGGAGTAGTCTTTAATTCAGCAGTTGATGAAATGGCAGTGTTGATGCAACAAAATTGAACATCTCCCTGTTCATGGGCTTTTTGCAGCAGCAGCAATTGAGTCTTGGAGTGCACTCCATTTGGTCATGTCCACAACATTTAAAACAAACACTTCAAAGGGCCTTGCAGCTGTCAGAAATCAGTCTGAGCTCCATGGCAGCCATTCTGCTTCTGAGTTTGTGAACCCAAAATCCCAGCTTATTGGGAATTGTAAATTTGAGGAGGCCTAACCAATCGAATCGTCCTGGAATCCCTACAGTGTGGAAACAGGCCATTCAGCCCAATAAGTCCACACCGACCCTCCGAAGAGTAACCCACCCAGACCCATTGATTCGTACTGAAGTGCTGTCATTCTCTCTTCTCCCTATAGCACAGTCGACTTCTTCATGATGGAAGCGGAGGACAGCTTCATTTCCTCTGACCCATCTCCCGATGAAGAGATTACGGTGAGTCCTGAGTGCTTGGCAAAAAGGTGAGGGGTGAGGGTTTGTGTTGAGGAAGGAGGTAAATGTACTTGGAATTGGAGCAGGAGGAGGTAGGTAGGAGTTATGTGGGCTGAGGAGGGAAGCGTTGGTGGGGAGTGGTTAGTGGTAGGCAGAGGTGAGGGGATTGGGAGTGCACCCACGTCTCAGGTACAGTGCAAATTCCTCAGTGACATTGAGGCTAAAAGAATTACATTGTGAGGATTCAAATTGAATTCTTGAGACATTTAAGGAAATGAGGGAAATTGGTCGGGTCTTTGGCAGGCTAAGGAGATGGTTTTCCTCTCCCAAGAGAGATGGAGACTTGGAACAATTGGGGGGTTTAACCACAAAACTAGAGCAAGAAAGCTCAGAGCAGTATTAGTGGCCTGTAGTGCCCACTGCCTGTCAGCACCCTAGAACATAGAACAATACAACACAGTACAGGCCCTTCGGCCCACGATGTTGTGCCGAACATTTGTCCTAGCTTAAGCACCTATCCATGTACCTGTCCAATTGCCGCTTAAAGGTCACCAATGATTCTGACTCTGCCACTCCCACCACCACTCTCTGGGTAAAGAACCTACCCCTGACATCCCCCCTATACATTCCACCCTTCACCTTAAATTTATGTCCCCTTGTAACACTCGGTTGTACCCGGGGAAAAAGTTTCTGACTGTCTACTCTATCTATTCCTCTGATCATCTTATAAACCTCTATCAAGTCACCCCTCATCCTTCGCCGTTCCAACGAGAAAAGGCCTAGCACTCTCAACCTATCCTCGTACGACCTATTCTCCATTCCAGGCAACATTCTGGTAAATCTTCTCTGCACCCTCTCCAAAGGTTCCACATCTTTCCTAAAGTGAGGCGACCAGAACTGCACACAGTACTCCAAATGTGGCCTAACCAAGGTCCTGTACAGTTGCAACATCACCTCACGACTCTTGAATTCAATCCTTCTGCTAATGAATGCTAATACACCATAGGCCTTCTTACAAGCTCTATCCACCTGAGTGGCAACTTTCAAAGATCTATGAACATAGACCCCAAGATCCCTCTGCTCCTCCACCTTACTAAGAACCCTACCATTAACCCTGTATTCCGCATTCTTATTTGTCCTTCCAAAATGGACAACCTCACACTTGACAGGGTTGAACTCTATCTGCCACTCCTCAACCCAGCTCTGCATCATATCTAAATCTCTTTGCAGCCGACAACAGCCCTCCTCACTATCCACAACTCCACCAATCTTCGTATCATCTGCAAATTTACTGACCCACCCTTCGACTCCCTCTTCCAAGTCATTAATAAAAATTACAAACAGCAGAGGACCCAGAACTGATCCCTGCGGAACTCCACTTGTAACTGGGCTCCAGGCTGAATATTTACCATCTACCACCACTCTCTGACTTCGACCGGTTAGCCAGTTTTCTATCCAACTGGCCAAATTTCCCTCTATCCCATGCCTCCTGACTTTCCGCATAAGCCTACCATGGGGAACCTTATCAAATGCCTTCCTAAAATCCATGTACACTACATCCACTGCTCAACTCTCATCCACATGCTTGGTCACCTCCTCAAAGAATTCAATAAGACTTGTAAGGCAAGACCTACCCTTCACAAATTTGTGCTGGCTGTCCCTAATCAAGCAGTGTCTTTCCAGATACTCATAAATCCTA
Source organism: Chiloscyllium plagiosum (assembly GCF_037043375.1). Taxonomy (NCBI): domain Eukaryota; kingdom Metazoa; phylum Chordata; class Chondrichthyes; order Orectolobiformes; family Hemiscylliidae; genus Chiloscyllium; species Chiloscyllium plagiosum. The sequence continues at coordinate 23,366,027 of NW_028270183.1, read as the reverse complement.
TCCCTCAGTACCCTTTCCATTACTTTGCCTACCACCGAAGTAAGACTAACTGGCCTGTAATTCCCGGGGTTATCCCTATTCTCTTTTTTGAACAGGGGCACAACATTCGCCACTCTCCAGTCCCCTGGTACCACCCCTGTTGACAGTGAAGACGAAAAGATCATTGCCAACGGCTCTGCAATTTCCTCTCTTGCTTCCTACATAATCCTAGGATATATCCCGTCAGGCTCGGGGGACTTGTCTATCCTCAAGTTGTTCAAAATGCCCAACACATCTTCCTTCCTAACAAGTATCTCCTCTAGCTTACCAGTCCGTTTCACACTCTCCTCTTCAACAATACGGCCCCTCTCGTTTGTAAATACTGAAGAAAAGTACTCATTCAAGACCTCTCCTATCTCTTCCGACTCACTACACAGTCTCCCACTACTGTCCTTGATCGGACCCACCCTCGTTCTCGTCATCCTCATGTTTCTCACATACGCATAAAATGCCTTGGGGTTATCCTTGATCCTATCCGCCAAAGATTTTTCATGCCCTCTCTTAGCTCTCCTAATCCCTTTCTTCAGCTCCCTTCTGGCTATAATGTATCCCTCCAACGCTCTGTCTGAACCTTGTTTCCTCAACCTTATGTAAGCCTCCTTCTTCCTTTTTACAAGACATTCAACCTCCCTCGTCAACCAAGGTTCCCTCACACGACCATCTCTTTCCTGCCTGACAGGTACATACATATCAAGGACACATTGTATCTGTTCCTTGAAAAAGTTCCACATTTCCACAACATCCTTCCCTGACTGCCTATGCTCCCAACCTATGCTCCCTGTGGCTTCTGCAGCTTTCCAAAATCTGTTTCCCAATCTCCACATCTCTGCTGCTATTGGGGGGCCTATAGTAAACACCCAACAAGGTGACTGCTCCTTTCCTATTTCTGACTTCAGCCCATTCTACCTCCAAAGGCAGATCCCCCTTGAACTGCCTTTCTGCAGCCGTTATACCATTACCTGTACTGCCCACTGCCTGTCAGCACCCTCTGTTAGCACCCTCTGTCTGCAGTGCCCATTGCTTTAGTGCTCACTGCCTGTAGTGCCCACTGCCTGTCAGCACTACAGTGCCTACTACCTATTGTACTCTGTCTGACAAATGACCAATTGTGTGGGGAGGTTGGGAGGAAATGTTTCCATTAAACGGACTTACCTAACAAAAGCAGGACCTGAGGGAATAGAGAATTGGGGGAGATATGAAAACACACAGGATAGAACTGACAGATTGCATTCAGCCAAAATAAGCGTAGAAACCTCCCAGAAAGAACTCAAACACTACCTGGCTCTGTCCCCCATCACATCTCTTACAACTGCTTATTTCTGTAAGAAAAATAACTGCCCTGAATCTACGCTGGTTGCATGGCCATTTTCAGACTGCAGCTAAACATCAACCACATTGCTGGGCCTGGAGTCACATGGAGGTTAGAACAGTAGATGTTAAGAACCATATGGGTTTCCTACAGCAATCAGTGATGGTTGTCATGGTCACCACAGCCAACCTTTCTACTGCTGATTTGTTAATTAAACTTAATTTCCATCAGCTGACATTGTGGGATTTGAACCCTTATCCCCAGTGTACTCGTGTGGGCCTCTGGCTGATGACATTACCGCTGTGCCACTATTACTCCTTAAGGACGTTCCTTAGCCCTCCCAGAATCCTTCTAACCAGTCTCCAGAGGGTCACCATGGGTTGTTGCATCCCAGAGAAGATCTGCACTGAGAACGGGAAGGTGTAGTCTCACCCACTTTGTGGGACTTTGGGAATTCTCCTTTCCCACCCCACCCCCAGCCCACCCTATGCCTTCTGTTTCCCTTGCCCCTCCCCTTCCCCTCAATATCTCCCCTTTTGAGCTGAGCTCGAAACAGCAGATTTGCCCCTTGCTCTGGTTACGATGTGTGACATCAGTGTGTGAGAAGGTTGCCAGGTTATTCGATTGATATTTTCCTGTCTGGCGCCCAGTTTGAAGATACTAAGGTCAACTCTACTGCCATGGCTGACAAACAGTTATCAAGCCCAGACCAGGGATAGGGTTAGGATTAGGCCTTGAGAACCAAGTGGCAGAGTATCACCTGACTGGGCTATTGTCTGATCTGGAGAGCAAGGTTTCAGGCAATGATTCACGTTCCATCTGTTTTCTCTGCAGGTGAATGAGGATTTCTACTCAGAATGTCGCCAGGACATGATCAAGGAGCGGAATACATTCCAAACAAACGGTATGGAGCCTGAATGCTTGATGACTCATTCCATTCAACACTGGCATTATGGTGTGGGTGTGGATTGGGGGATCAGGCTGGGAGTGTGGGGAGATGTGAGTGTGGCATTGTTTTGATATTCATTCACAGGATGTAAATATTGCTAGCAAGGCCAACATTTAAAGCCCATCCTTAACTGCCCTTGAACTGACTGCCTCATGGAGTCATACAGCATGGAAACAGACCCTTCGGTCCAACTCATACATGCCAAACAAGTTCCCAAACTAAATTAGTCCCACTTGCCTGTGTTTGGTCTGTGTCTCTCTAAACTTTTCCTATTCATGTACCTGTCAAAATGTCTTTTAAATATTGTAATTATATCTGCATCTACCACTTCCTCTGGCAGTTCATTCCACACATGTGCCACCCTCTGTATGAAAATGTTGCCCCCCCAGGTCATTTTAAACCTTTTTCCTCTTAGCTTAAACTGTATCCTCTGGTTTTGGACCCCTCTACCCTGAGGAAAAGACTTTGCTAATCACCTTAACTACATCCCTCATGATTTTATAAACCTCTATAAACCTCTCAACTTCCTATGCTCCACTGAGAAAAGGTCCCAGCCTACCCAGCCTCTCCTTTCAACTCAAATCCTCCAGTACTGGTAACATCCTTGTGAATCTTTTCTGCACCTTCTCCAATTTAATAACATCCTTTCTGCAGCAGGGCAACCAGCACTATACACAATCCTCCAATATCCTGCAATATGTCCTCCCAACTCCTATACTCAATTAAAACCGAAAGAACTGTGGATGCTTTACATCAGACACAAAAACAGAAATTGCGGGAAACGCTCAACAGGTCTGGTAGCATCCATGGAGAGAAATCAGACTTAACATTTTGGGTCGAGTGACCCTTCCTCAGAACAGAGACTTCTGAGGAAGGGTCACTCGAGCCGAAACATTAACTCTGATTACGTTGTTACCTCTGTTCCTTTCATTTCCTGCCCCTCCACTCCCTCCAATACTCACTAATTGGGTTCAATGTATTTTCTCTGTATTTTCTCTGTATTTTGCAATATCCTACATCAGAAAAACCTACAATTATATAATGCTTTTACAGTAGTTTTATGACCTAAGGCATTTCACAAGCGTGTTATCAGATGAAACTTGTCACTGGGCTGCTCAGGGAACCATTATGTTCTAAGATGTGGTCAAGGAAAGTCAGGAAGACAGAATGAAGAGTATGTTCTTGACCCCGAATCCTGCTCTATCTTTAGTTTTACTCTTATTTTTATTCATTCATGGGATGAGGCTGTCACTGGCCAGGCCATTTATTGCCCATCCCTAATTGCCCAGAGGACAGTTAAGAATCAATCACATTGCCCAGGACATTACCTGAGTCTCTGGATTAATAGTCCAGCAATAAAACTATTCGGCCAATGTGTCATCTGTATCTAATCTCATGCTGTACCTGCCAAAGGAGTTTTGATGGGGACACTATAGATGGAACTTTATTCTGCATTTAATCCCATGCTGTACCTATTCTAGGAGTGTTTGAAGGAATACTGTATAGAGGAAGCTTTACCTTTAGTTTAAAAGAGTAGAGGTAACTTAGTATCTAAAACTTGTGCTGAAACTATTTTGGGAGTGTTTGATGGGGACACATAGGTGGAGCTTTATTCTGTACCAAACCCCATGCTGCACCTGTCTTGGGAGTGTTTAGATTAGATTACCTACAGTGTGGAAACAGGCCCTTTGGCCCAACAAGTCCACACCGACCATCCGAAAAGTAAACCACTGAGACTCATTTCCCTACTTTTGCCCCTGTCTAATGCACCTAACACCATCTGCAATTTGGCACGGCTAACTCACCTGAGCTGCACATCTTTTGGAATGTGGGAGGAAACTGGAGCACCCAGAGGAAACCCACACAGACACTGGGAGAATGTCCAAAGCAGGAATCAAACCCTGGGTCCCTGGTGCAGTCAGGCAGCAGTGCTAACCACTGAGCCACCATGCCGACCTTTGAACCACCGCACCACCGTTCGTTGGAGAGAGTGCAGAGGGAGCTTTACTTTCAGTTTAAAAGTATAGAGGTAGCTTTAATCTGTACCTAAAACTTGTACTGCACCTGTTCTGGTAGTGCTGGAGCTCTATTCTGTACCTACCCCATGTATTATCTGCCCTACGATATAGTGATGGCAACAACATAGAACATTGCAATATCTGCTATTACTGCCCCAAGAGCCACATAGGAGCCTGCCCAGCAATATGGGTAGATGGGGTGACAACTAAGTGTTAAATAATAACAAATAGCTATGGAGCCAAAGAGGAGATGCCAGTGGTTTCCACATTCAGGAGGTGTGGCTGACACCTGGATGACTATGGTTTGCCTCATCAGCATAAAACAATGTCACATAATATCAGGGAAAAAAAATTTGATGAACAAATTTGAATCACTCGTCAAACAGTCACGTTGGAGAACGACAGAGGCTCCTTTTGTGTTGTACCTGCCACAGGAATGAGTCTTGTAGAAGAGTTACTGAGTCCGAACTGGACCATCTGGCTCGTCTGCATTTTTACTGAATGCTGCAAGGTTTCGGGAGAGGTTACTGGAGCAGTATCTGCACTTAATCAGCACATGCCAGCCTCAGGCTGTATCCATTGTGCTGGCCTCATTATAAACAGACACTATTCCTTTTGAGTGTGTTGAGGATGAACTGGCAAACATAGTGCAAACATATTGTTGCTTTGTTTCAATGAGTCAGTGTAATGATGTTATGCAGACTAGATTAGATTCCCTACAGTATGGAAACTGACCCTTTGGCCCAGCAAGTCCACACCAACCCTCTGAACAGTAATACACCCAGACTCATTCCCCTATCCTATATTTACCAATGACTAATGCACCTAACACTATGGACAATTTAGCACAGCCAGTTCAGCTGACCTGTACATCTTTGGATTGTGGGAGGAACCCTAAAATTAGATTACCTGCAGTGTGGAAACAGGCCCTTCAGCCCAACAAGTCTTCACTGACCATCTGAAGAGTAAACCACCAAGACTCATTTTCCTACTTTTTCCCCTGACTAATGCACCTAACACTGTGGGCAATTTGGCACGGCTAATTCACCTGACCTGCACATCTTTTGGAATGTGGGAGGAGACTGGTGCACCTAGAGGAAACCACACAGACACGAGGAGAGAATGTTTAAACCCCACACAGACAGTCACCTGAGATAGGAATCGAACCCAGGTCCCTGGTGCTGTGAGGCAGCAGTGCTAACCACTGAGCCACTGTGCCACCCCACTAGCTAAGAGGGTTTAGCTTTCAAAGTATAACTCTACTTCTTTGATACACATTAATGAGTTGACCTGAGTGTAACATCATTTCAAAATTTGCAGGTACCACAAAGCTTGGGAATGTGGACAGGGAGAAGTCCTCGGCAACTCTCGGTTTCTCCCGGTGATTTCATTCAAAACTCCCTCGAAGCGGGGTGGAGAGGGGGAGGGGTGGAGGGCTGCCCGTGCACCAACACATTGACTTCTGAATGGTACCCAAAAAAAATTCAGGGGATCGTACGTTACTTAACATGTTGAGAATACCTCATCGGTTGTAAAACAGTTTGAGATTTTTGGTAGTTATGAAAAGCACTTTATAAATGCAGATCTTTCTTGCTGTTTTGCCAGGAGGACAAATCTAGTGAAATGGACAAATCTGTGGCAAATGCAGTTTAAAAACACAGAAGTGTGTGGGCTTTAACATGATAGGACATGTAAGTGGAGAAGTTGTGAAGTAACTGTACAAATATACAGGAACAGAGAGACCCAGGGTTCCTTGACACTGGGCAGCATGAGTTGAGTTCACTAAAGTGAGTGGCAGGTGGAGTCCAACGTGAAGAAGTGGAAATCATTCACTCTACAAAAGATTTATCAAAGTACGTTTGTAAATGGTGAGGAGCTCTGAACTCTGGATGAGCCAAGAGATTCAAAGGAAAATCCATTTGGTGTTTCGAACAAAGCACATAACTTAAAATCACTTCTAGCTTGTCAGGATGCTAGGAACTACTTCTTCATACAAAGGGAAATAGAAATGTTAAACATGACCTCCAATAGAGACATCAGAGTCAGTTGAAAGTGTGAAAATTGAGCCTGATAGATTTAGGCACAGTTATTACAGATTCCAAAAACCAAGGCAGGTTAATGCAGGTAATCTGGGGCAAGGTAGTACAGGCTTTAGAGGCTGAATAGTCCACTTCTGTTCCTATATTTTTTATGTAAGATTGTCAAATAAGCACAGTGTATTCTTGATTTAATAAACAAAGGTATTGTCTCCACAGATTTTGCCACACCTGTTGAGTTCCTCCAGCGTTTCCATTTTTATTGCAGTTATATTAAACCTGATGTGGAAGTGTGCTTGTTGGTCTGGGGTGGACAAAGTCAGAAGTCACCCGACACCAGGTTATAGTCCAACAGGTTTATTTGAAATCACAAGCTTTCGGAACACTGCTCCTTCTTCAGGTGAAGTCCATCCTCACCTGATGAAGAAGCTGCGCTCTGAAAGCTTGTGATATCAAAATAAACCTGTTGGACTATAACCTGGTTTCATGTAACTTCTGATATTAAACCCTGGTTAGATTGAATGAGCCCTGATTAGCCCACTGAATATGATGGCTGGAGTGTGATGCAGAATAACCTTTTAATAGTTTGGTTTCGACCCCTGTACCAGCTGAGGTGGTTCTTGGTACCTGCCTCCCCAGTACTGTAAACCATTAGGAAACATCCTGTGAGTAACTGTCAGACACTTAGGAAACTGTATGGAGAGAAAAGTCACAACTCACTCTCTCTCTGCCTCTCCAGGTACAATCTCCCATCTCTGCTGATTTCTTTGTCACACAGTTTCTGACAGTCCATATGTGTTTCTCAATGTTTTATGGACAGCCTGCTAGTTAATCCTGTTCCTAGTATCCCTCTGTCTGACAGTCATCCAAATATTACTACTTAAGCTTGTTAATCTCCTGATGGCCTCTCCCAAGGTCAGATTTATCAAGCTACTTGTGGAGCTGTGTGTGTAATGGGCCACATGTAAAATCCAGCCTCATGATCCCGTGTCTCTTCACTCCCTTCACAGAGGAAGAGGCCGACAAAATGCTGATGAGGTGTGAACGGGGCGTCGAGTCATCCCTGCTGTATGCCAAACTCTGGGCCAAATATACAAAGGAACTGCTGTCATGGATGGAGAGGCGGACCTCTGTGGGTGAGTAGAGGGATGTGAAGCTGTTGGGCCATTGAAGGAGGAGATCTACCTTCTGTTGCTATTACTGGGATGTTGGTAGGTCTGCCTAACACTGGGGTACAGTAATGGGTGGGGACAGGTCTGTCACTGAATAATATTGGAGTATAGTATTGATGAGGACAGGTCGGTTAATGTGTAACGTTGGGATACAGTATGAGTGAAGACAGGTATGTCACTGTACAACACTCGGCTGCAATACTAATTGAGACACATCTGTCACAGTTTATAACTGGAATACGGTCCTATTGGGGACAAGTCTTTCGCTATATAACACTGTAGTGCAGTACTGGTAATGGACAAGTCTAACACTTTATAACACTGGGATATAGTACTCGTTATATGTGTGTCTCTATATAACACTGGGGTACATTGCTGGTGAGACCAGGTCTGTCACTGTATAACACTAGAGCACAATATGGCTGGGGGCACGTCTGTCATTTCATAACACTGGGGTACAGTACTTGTGGGTACAGGTCTTCCACTATATAACACTGGAGTACAGTACTGGTGGGGACAAGTTGATCACTATATAATACTGGGATACAGTATTGGTGGGGACAAATCTGCCACTGTCTAACACTGGGATGCTGTCCTGTTGGGGACTGATCTGTCACTGTATACCACTGGGTTGCAGTCCTGTTGGGGACAGATCTGTCACTGTATAACATTGGGGTACAGTGATGGTAACCCATCTGTCACTGTACATTCTGTGGTACTGTACCAGTGGGACAGGTCTATCACTGTATATCACTGGTATAGAGTACTGCTGGGGACAGGTTTGTGGTTGTATAATGTTAGAGTGCAGTACTGGGGTACAGTACTGGTTGTTAAGAGTGTGATGCTGCAAAAGCACAGCAGGTGAGGCTGCTAGGAGCCGGAAAATCAACGTTTCTGGCCGGGGCCTTTCATCAGGAAAGTTACTGGTAGTGACAGTCTGTCAGTTAACAACACTGTACTGGTCGGGACAGTTCTGTCTCTGTATAACACTAGTACTGGTGGAGACAGGTCTGCCTCTATAACACTGGGGTACAGTATTGTTGGGGCCAGTTCTAAGTCTATGACACTGGTGTACAGTACTCGTGGGGATTAGAATGGTGCTGGAAAAGCACAGCAGTTCAGGCAGCATCCAAGGAGCAGTCAGATACTGCCTGAACTGCTGTGATTTTCCAGCACCATTCTAATCAAGACTCTGGTTTCCAGCATCTGCAGTCACTGTTTTTACCTACAGTACTGGTGGGGACAGTTCTGTCTCTATATTACTGGTGTACAGTACCGGTGGGACAGTTCTGACTCTATAACGCTGGGGTACAGTATTGGTGGGAACAGTTCTGTCTCTCTATAACACTGGGGTACAGTATTGGTGGGGACAGGTCTGTCACTGTATAACACTGGGGTACAGAATTGGTGGGGACAGGTCTGTCACTGTATAACACTGGGGTACAGAATTGGTGGGGACAGGTCTGTCACTGTATAACACTGGGATACAGTATTGGTGGGTACAGGTCTGTCTCTGTATAACACTGGTGTACAATACTGGTGAGGATAGCTCTGTCTCTGTATAACACTGGGATACAGTACTGGTGGCAACAGGTTGTAACACTTGAGTACAGTAGTGGGGTGGACAGATCTGTCACTGTATAACACTGCGGTACAATACTGGTAGGGACATGTCTGTCACTATAAAACACTGTAGTGCAGTACCGCTGGGGACAGGTCTGTCACTATATTATACTGGGATATATTACTGGTGGCGACAGGTCTGTTATTGTCTAACACTGGGGTACAGTATGGGTGGAGACAGGTCTGTCACTGTATAACACTGGTGTACAGTACTGGTGGGGACAGCTCTGTCTTTGTCTCACACTGTGTTACATTACTGGTGGCGACAGGTCTGCCACTGTTTAACATGGGGTACAGTATTGTTGGGGACAGTTCTGTCTCTTATAACACTGGGATACAGTACTAGTGGCAACAGGTCTGTCACTGTAAAACACTGTAGTGCAGTACTGCTGGGGACAGGTCTGTCACTATATTATACTGGGATATATTACTGGTGGCGACAGGTCTGTTACTGTATAACACTGTTTTACAGTACTGGTGGGGACAGGTCTGTCACTATAAAAAGGGTTAAAACAATGACTGCAGATGCTGGAAACCAGATTCTGGAGTAGAGTGGTGCTGGACAGGAGTAGAGTGGTGCTTTTCCAGCACCACGCTACTCCTATCACTATAAAACATTGTTTTACAGTACTGGTGGGGACAGTTCTGTCTCTGCATAATACTAGTGTACAGTACTACTGGGACAGTTCTGTCTATAACATTGGGGTACAGTATTGGTGGGGACAGTTCTATCTATAACACTGGGGTACAGTATTGGTGGGGACAGGTCTGTTACTGTATAACACTGAGGTACAGTATTGTTGGGGACAGGTCTGTCACTGTATAACACTGGGGTACACTATTGGTGGGGACAGGTCTGTCACTGTATAACACTGAGGTACAGTATTGTTGGGGACAGTTCTGTCACTGTATAACATTGGGGTACAGTACTGTTGGGGACAGGTCTGTCTCTGAATAACACTGGGGTACAGTACTGGTGGGGACAATCTGTTTCTGTATAACACTGGGGTACAGGACTGGGTGGGCCAGGTCTGTCTTTGTCTCACACTGTGTTACATTACTGGTGACGACAGGTCTGTCACTGTGTAATACTTGAGTACAGTAGTGGTGTGGATAGACCTGTCTCTGTATAACACTGGGGTACAGTACTCGTAGGGCCAGGTCTGTTACTAAAAAGCACTGTAGCGCGGTACTCCTGGGGACAGGTCTGTCACTACTATACTGGCATACATTACTGGTGGCAACAGGTCTGTTACTGTATAACACTGGGGTACAATATGGGTGGAGACAGGTCTGTCACTGTAAAACACTGCGGTGCAGTACTGGTGGAGACAAGTCAGTCACTATAAAACACTTTCACAGTACTCGTGGGGACAGGTCTATCACTGTGTAACATTGGGGTACAGTACTGGTGGGGATAGGTCTGCCACTTATAACAGTGGGGTATATTACTGGTAGTGACAGATCTGTCACTGTCTAACACTGGGGTACAGTATGGGTGGAAACAGGTCCATCACTGTATAACACTGGAGTACACGGAGCATGACACAAAGGTTGGAGGTGTCGTCGATAGTATAGAGGGCTACTGCAGACTGCAGCATGATATAGACAGGATGCAGAGCTGGGCTGAGAAATGGCAGATGGAATTCAACCTGGATAAATGCGAAGTGATGCATTTTGGAAGGTCGAACTCGAATGCTGAATATAGGATTAAAGACAGGATTCTTGGCAGTGTGCAAGTACATAGACCCCTCAAAGTTGCCACCCAACTGGATAGGGTTGTTAAGAAAGCATATGGTGTTTTGGCTTTCATTAACAGGGGGATCGAGTTTAAGAGCCGCGAGGTTTTGCTACAGCTCTACAAGTCCCTGGTGTGACCACGTTTGGAATATTGTCTCCAGTCTGGTCGCCCTACTATAGGAAAGAAAAAGAGGCCTTGGAGAGGGTACAAAGAAGGTTTACCAGGATGCTGTCTGGACTGGAGGGCTTGCCTTATGAAGAAAGATTGAAAAAGCTTAGACCTTTCTCTCTGGAGAGAAGGAGAAAGAGAGGAGACCTGATCAAGGTACACAAGATAATGAGAGGAATAGATAGAGTCAATAGCCAGAGACTTTTCCCCAGGGCAGGATTGACTGGTATGAGGGGTCATAGTTTTAAGATAATAGGGGAAAGGTATAGAGGAAACGTCAGAGGTAGGTTCTTTATGCAGAGAGTTGTGAATGCATGGAATGCGTTGCCAGTGGTGGTGGTGAAAGCAGAGTCATTAGGCACATTTAAGCAATTGCTGGACAGACACATGGAGAGCAGTGAGTTGAGAGGTGCGTAGGTTAAGTTATTATATTTTACATTTAAACCTCGGCACAACATCGTGGGCCAAAGGGCCTGTTCTGTGCTGTACTTTTCTATGTTCTATGTTCTACAATAGTGGTGGGGACAGATCTGTCACTTTATAACACTGGGTACACTATGGATGGGGAGAAGTCTGATACTGTGTAACACTGGGGTACAGTACTGGTGGGGACAGGTCTGTTACTATATAACACTGCATACAGTATGGATGGGGACAGTCTGTCAATGTATAACACCAGGGTACAGTACTCCTGGGGTCAAGTCTGTCACTGTATAACATTGGGGTACAGCACTGGTGGGGACAGGTCTGTCACTGTAGAACACTGGGGTACAGTACTAGTGACATCAGGTCTGTCACTGTATAGCACTGGGTACAGTAGTGGTGGTGGGGACAGGTCTGTCTCTGTATACAGTACTAGTGGCGTCAGGTCTGTTACTGTATAATACTGGGGTATAGTGGTGGGGACAGATCTGTTACTATATAACACTGCATACTGTATGCATGGGGACAGTCTGTCACTGTATAACACCAGCATACAGTACTGGTGGGGTCAGGCCTGTCACTGTAGAACACTGGGGTACAGCACAGGTGGGGACGGATCTGTCACTGTATAACACTTGAGTACAGTGTTGGTGGGGACATATGTCACTGTAAAACAGAGTAGTGCAGTATTCCTGGGGACAGGTCTGTCACCATATTATACTGGAGTACATTACTGGTGATGACAGGTCCGTCACTGTCTAACACTGGGGTATAGTATGGGTGGAGACAGTTCTGTCACTGTATAACACTGGTACAGTACTGTTGGGGACAGGTCTGTCACTGTATAACACTGGGGTAGAGTACTGGTGGGGACAGATCTGTCACTGTAAAACACTGCGGTGCAGTACTGGTGGGGACAGGTCAGTCACTAAAACACTTATAGTACTGGTGAGGCAGGTCTGTCACTATAAAACACTGTTTTACAGTACTGCTGGGGACAGGTCTGTCACTGTAACACTGGGGTACATTACTGGTAGGGACAGGTCTGTCTCTGTATAACACTTGGGGTACAGTACTGGTTGGGACGGGTCTATCCCTGTATAACACTGGGATACAGTACTGGTGGGGGACAGGTCTGTCCCTGTATAACACTGGGTACACGATGGGTGGGGACAATTGTGATACTGTGTAACACTGGGGTACAGTACTGGTGGGGACAGAGTTCTCACTGGATAACACTGGGACCCAGTACTAGTGGAGACAGGTCAATCACTGTATAACACTCGGGCATAGTACTGGTGGGGGCAGATCTGTCACTGTATAATACTGGGGTACAGTACTGGTCAAGACAGGTCTGTCATTGTATCACACAGGGGTACGGTCCTTTTGGGGACAGGTCTGTCACTGTTTAACACTGAGGTACACTACAGGTGGGGCAGATCTGTTACTGTGTAACATTTGGATAGAGTATGGGTGGGCACAGGTCTGACATTTCATAACTCTTGGGTCAAGTATTAGGAAGGGCAGATCTATCACTAAAATTCTGTGAAATAAATGACATAGAGAGGATTAAGCTCGAAGCAGACACATCAAAACTTTAAAATTGAAATTACATGGAATTTAATTGAAAACAAAGAAGATTGACATTACATTACATTTTTTTACATTACATTACATTACATTACAGTGTGGAAACAGGCCCTTCGGCCCAACAAGTCCACACCGACCCGCCGAAGCGCAACCCACCCATTCCTTTACCCTACATTTACCCCTTACCTAACACTACGGGCAATTTAACATGGTCAATTCACCTGACCTACACATCTTTGTGACTGTGGGAGGAAACCAGAGCACCCGGAGGAAACCCACGCAGACACACTGAGAATGTGCAAACTCCAAACAGTCAGTTGCCTGAGGCGGGAATTGAACCTGGGTCTCAGGCGCTGTGAGGCAGCAGTGCTAACCACTGTGCCACTGTGCTGCCCACAGGCTACAAAATTTTTTTTTTTCAGGTTAGTGGGCCTTTACAGCATTAGTTTGCTTTCCAAAAGCCAGTTACAAGTTGGAGCTTGTTAGAGGTGGTTTACAATGAGATTGAATGGGTAAAAGGTTAGGGCAGGACAGGTGACTGAGGTGACAGTGGGAGAGCACTTTGGGACCAGTGACCATAGCTCTATTAATTTTAAAATAGTTATGGAGAGGGAGAAAACTGGCCCACAGGTTGAAGTTCTAAATTGGGGCAAGGCAAATTTTGATAGAATTACACAGGAGCTTGCAGGGATTGATTGGAGTAGTTTGTTTGCAGGCAAAGGGACATCCAGCAAATGGAAGGCCTTTAAAGATGAGACAGCTAGAATTCAAGGTCTATATGTTCCTGGGAAGGTGAAAGGCAAGGTTGGCAGGAATAGGGAACCCTGGATGACAAGAGATATTGAGGTTTTGACCAGAAAAGAGGAGGTATGGCTCAGGTACAGGGATCAAGGAAGCCTTGGCTGAGAGGATTAGGATGAATCCAAAGAAATTCTTTAAGTATATTAAAGGAAAAATAATAACTAGAGAGAGAATAAGACCCCTGAAGGACCAAAGTGGACACGTATGTGTAGAACAGTAGGAGATGGACGAGGTCCTCAATGAATATTTCTCCTCTGTGTTTACTGTGGAAAAAGACATGGAGACTTGGGAATTTGGTAAAGTCAATGGTGATGTTTTGGGGATAGACCATATCACAGTAGAGGAGGTGTTGGACGTATTAGAATGTATGAAGGTTGATAAATCTCCTGGTCCTGACCAGATATATTCAAGGATACTGCAGGAGGCTATAGATAAGAAATTGCTGGGGCCCTAGCTGATATTTTTGCATCATTGTTAGCCATGGGTGAGTTTCCAGATGACTGGAGGGTAGCGAATGTTGTGCCCTTATTCAAAAAGGGCTGCAAAGAAAAACCTGGGAAATATGGAGCATAGGAGACTGAGGGGGGCTCTTATAGACGTGTACAAGATCATGAGAAGTATAGATAGGGTGAATGCATTCAATCTTTTTCCCAGAGTTGGGGAATTGAGGACTAGAGGGCATCAGTTTTAAGGTTAGAGGGGAAAGAGTTAAAGGGAACCTGAGGGTCAACGTTTTTACACAGACGGTGGTACGCATATGGTATGAGCTACCAGCAGAAGTGTATATTAACAACATATAGTTGGCATGGACTAGTTTGGATCAAAGGTCTTGTCTCCGTGCTGTAGGATTGTATAATTCCATGACAAATTCTGATCAAATCAGTGACTTTGAATTTGACTTCTCTGTGTGGGTCAATCATCTGATGTTTCTGAAGGGAAGTCAGGTAAGTATGTGAAATGAAACTGATACAACAATGTGCCAACAAGGAGGTGGCTCATATGGAGCTAACCTTAGAACAGAGAGGCTTACTGTCCTATAAATTAAATATATCGGTGAATCTGTCACTAGATGCCTTTATTACATTGTATTTTATGCTAGTCCTTCCTATGCTGATGATTATCATAGCTATCTGCCCACTTTCTACACGATCCCAACACTATACTCTCCTCATAAACAGCTACTGAACAGATATAGATAGAAATGTCTTTGGGTAACAAACTCTGTCTAACTCCACTCTTGTTCTGCAGAGATTGAATTCTCGAAGAGCATGCTTCGGATGGCTGAAATGACCAAGAATTCAATCAACCAAGAGGTAAGATGTTCCATTACCTAACATTTCTACTTCATTTGCAAGAAGAATAACAGAACTGAACGTTTAGTTTCAACACTGATTTTTGGAGGATATTGCTATGTCATACAATGCCATACCTGAATAACTAAACTTCAAAACTGGCCATTCAATGCTGCCTGGAGGCTGTCTCTCTTGGCAAGGCCAGGCCTGCAGTGGGAAACTCCTCACTGTCTTTGAACTTGGATTTGAGTGTGAAGACCACATTCTGACAGCCATTGTGGAAGAGAGTACTATTCCATTCTGCCACAGCTGCTTCCTTTACTGTCATTCAACATTTTCTTCTTCTTTACTCTTTCATGAGACACAGGTGTCACTGGACCTTGTTGCCTATCCCTCACTGCATTTAAACCAAGTGGCTTGCTCGGACCATTTCAGAGGCTTGTTAAGTGTCAGTCACATTGCTGTGTGATTTAGAGTCGCATGTAGGCCTGAATGATAGCAGATTTCCTTCCCCAAAGGACATCAGTGAACCAGATGGGATTCCACAACAATAGATGGTAGTTGTCATGGTCACCATTACTAAAGAAGTTTTATATTGCAGATTTATTATTTCAATTTTAACTTCCAACAGCTGCCAGGGGTGGGATTTGATCCAGTAACCCTGCAGCATTAACCTGTGCCTCCAGATTACTAGTTCAGTGTCATTATCACTGCAGTACCACCTCCCTCTAATTGCAATGAAGGTGCAGCATAGGTAAGCCCAGCTGTTGAACTGGGGTTTGCCGCATCACCTTGTGACAGCAGTCATGAGGCGGCAAATTTAGCTTGTGTATCAGAACATCAGGGACTCATTGCTGAAGCAAGTCCCATCTCATTGCTACACTGGAGTGGGGGCCTTACTGAACAAGCCTGGCCTGTGAATGAAGCAAATTCCATGAGAACAGGCAGTTTGTGTTTCAGTCCAATCACAATTCTCTGTCAAATCAAATACTCTTTGTTTTTTCAGAAATTCATGCCTTTTCAATACATTTATATGATGGCTCTGCAGCATGATATCCAACACGGTCAGAGGACAATTGAATCCAGGAATTCACTGCAGCACAACAAATACATCCAGGTGAGGGCTTTGGTGAATGGTTTCACTTGTACTTTCCAATGTTAGGGCAGGTGGTCTTGTATCACTCTGTGTTGCATTGACTAAGCCTGTCAGCTAGCTTTCACAGCTAGATATGACTCAAATGTTCCACATCAGTGTTTATGATTTACATGAACTTCTCTGCACCCTTACCTCATCCAACCTCATAGAATTTCCTTCTATTCCTTTCTTCTTTTTCATTGGATCTAGCTTCTCTATAATTACATCACGCAATTTGCCTCAACTTCCTTGTGGTACTGAGTTCTACATCCTAGTCACGTCTCTGAGCTAAGCACACTAACTGAATTGTTCGTGAGATCTTATAGTCGTGATGTCTAAATTTGGACTTCCGTACTTGGAAGCAGAAATGTCTACCTTATATCCCTAAAAAAACCACTTCCTAATCTTCCTAGTCTATTCGATCATACTTCTGTTTCTGGTCCAACTGAAGTTATTCAATAATATTAAAAAAACTTTATTGATACAGTACATGAGTAATTTGATATGTGATGCGTGGTGGTTAGTGTCCAAGGGAGAAACAGGTGACTTTGGACCTCTAGCTCCCACAGCACAGTGGCGACTTCAATGTAGGTTGGGTCTGGTGTAGCTGGCGGTGAGGCGGAATGGTGGCTAAGTGTTGTTGATGATGACCTGGCTCAGGAATGATGGATTCCATTTAAGCTATACCTTAAAGTCATGGAGTTGTACAGCATGGAAACAGACCCTATGGTCTAATTTGTCTGTACTGATCAGATTTCCCAATCTGACCTAGTCCCATTTGCCAGCATTTGACCCAAATCCGTCGAAACCCTTCCTATTCATATACCCATCCAGATGCATTTTTAATTATGTAATTGCACCGCCACTTCCTCTGGTCCATACAAGCAGAGGACCTCTGTGTGTAAAAGTTGCCCCTCGGGTTCCTTTTAAATCTTTTCCCTCTCACCTTAAACCTATGCTGTCTAGTTTTGGGTTCCCCTACCTGCAGAAAACATCTTGGCTATTTACCCTATCGATTCCTTCATGATTTTATAAACCTCTATAAGATCACCCCTCAGCCTCGGACGCTTCAGGGAAAAACGCCCCAGTCTATTCAGCCTTTCTATATCTTTGTGTTTTCTTTTCTTAAGCTTAAAACTATTCGAAACGGTGCCGGATTGTGGTGACAGTGGAAAAGCTTTTCACTGTACTTTACTGATTTTCTCATTGTAAAATACATGTGCCAATAAAATCATTCATTCATTCATTCAGTTAGTGACTTTCAAAAGGAAATTGGTAAGCACCCGAAAGGAAATAAAATCTTGTAAAACAAGGGGGAAATAGTAGGGGGATGGAGCTTACTAGAGTGTTTAGCATATTATTGTGTTTTCATGAATAAATGATAAACGTTGACACTATGATTCATTCGCAACCCCATAATTATTGTCAGTATGTGATTACAAGATGGGTGAAGGTGAACTGAAAGGAGTCTGCTGCTTTTCCATTTAGAAATTCTTATACTCCTATTTCTTTGGGCAGCTAAATGTAGTGAGGGCAGAAATTATTCTCCCTAAGAGCAACAGAATAATCAATACTTTAGAGCCTTTGTTGCCTGCACCATGTTTCTGTGCATGAATACAGATAGAAAATACTGAAGAAACACGGTGGGTCTAGCAAGAGGAGAGAAGAGGAACAGAATTAGCCTCTTGAGAACAGTATGACACTTCTTCTAATTCTATTTTCTTTCAAAGCAGACTCATTGCAAGAGGCCAGTAAGCTGATGTTAACCAAGTTATCAAGGTTAAGGTTCAAAGTCCATAGTAGCATGAAGGAGTAACAAGAGCATAGAGTCAGAGTTATACAGCATGGAAATTGACTTTTCAGTCCAACTCATCCATGCCAGCCAGATATCCTAAATTAATCCAATCCTATTTGCCAGTATTCAGTCCATGCCCCTCTAAAACCTTCCTATTCATGTATGCATCTTAATTAAATTGTACCCATCTCCACCACTTCCTCTTGCAGCTCATTCCATATACCTTCTACAGGAAAATGTTACACCTCGTGTCCCTTTTAAATACTTCCCCTCTCAGCTTGAACCTCTGCCCTCTAGTTTTGTACTCTCCTCATCTGGAAAAAAGATCTTGACTGTTCACTCTATCCACGCCCCTCATGATTTTATAAATCCATAAGGTCACCCCTCAGCCTCTGATGCTCCAGGGAAAATAGCCCCAGCCTATTATAGCTCAAACTCTCAAATCCCAGCAACATCCTTGTAAATCTTTTCTGCACCCTTTCAAGTTTCACAACATCTTTCCAATAGCAGGGAGACTAGAATTGAATGCAATATTCCAAAAGTGGCCTAACTAATGTCCTGTACAGCCGCAATATGACATTCCAACTCTTATCCTCAATGCACCTACCAATAAAGGCAAGCATATCAGACAGGGCAGCAGAGAAAATGTAGGAAGAGATTACAGGTCACACAATTATAGGTTAGAGATAACATATAAAGACTGGTTAGACAGGCTAGCCCTGTGTTATAAAACCATAAGATATGGAAGCAGAAGTAGGCCATTCAGCCCATTGAGTCCGCTGATCTATTCAATTAGCTCATGTTCGATGTGATAATCCTCAACTCAACATTCCTGCCTTTACCCCATCACCCTTGATTCTGTTAGTGACTTAAAATCTGTCTATCTCAGTCTTGAATATACTTATTGGGGTTGGAGTTTAGAATATTGAGTGGTGATTTTATTGAGACCTACAAGATCCTGAAAGGGATTTGACAGGGTGGATATTGAATGAATGATTTGCCTTGTGAGAGGGACTAGAACTCTTAAATGGGTAACACCTTTTTTTCCAGTGGTGTCCACTAGTTCCAGTCCCTCTGTGAGGGAAAACCTTCTGCTTATCGCCATCTTAATTGGGAGATTTGTTATTTTATGCCTGAGACTATTTTTCCTCTCAAGGGTTGCAAGTTTGGTGTGGGATCATTGGTTAGCAATGAGTAGATCTTGACCAAGTTTTCCTCTTATCCTGGGGCACCGAGAGTCATTGAGTCATAAAGTATTACAGCATGGAAACAGGCCCTTTGGCCCAAATGTGTCCATGCTGACCAATGGTGCCCACTCAGCTAGTTTCAATTGCCGGCATTTTATCCTATATTCTCCTGAACCCTTCCATCTTTGTACCTATCCAAAGGTTTTTTAAGCATTGGTATTGTACCTGCCTCAACCACTTTCTCTGGCAGCCCATTCCATATATGCACCACTCTCTGTGTGAAGAATTTGACCCTCAGGTTCTTCTTAAATCTTTCCCCTCTCACCTTAAACCTATGCCCTCTAGTTTTCAATTCACCATTCCTGGGAAAAAAGACAACATACATTCATCCTATCTATGTCCTTCATGATTTTATACACCTCAATGAGCTTACCCCTTATTCTCCTACATTCCAAGGAATAAAGGCCTATCCTGACCAATCTCTCCCTATAACTCAAGCCTAGTAGTCTTGGCAACATCTTTGTAAATCTTCTTTGCCCTCTTTCCAGTTTAACTATGTCTTTCCTGTAACAGGGTGACCAAAACTATTCACAATACTCCAAGTGCAGCCTCACCAAGACTTTTACAACTGTAACATAACGTCCAAATCCTGTACTCAATGCCTTGACTGATGAAGGCCAGCATGCTAAATGTCATCTTCACCACCCTGTCTACCCGTTTAAACCTCTTTAAAAGAACTATGTACTTGTACTCCAATGTCTTTCAGTTCTACAACATTTCTCAGGACCTTAGCATTTACTGTGTAAGTCCTATCTTGGCTTGACTTTCCAAATTGTGACACCTCACACTTATCTGTATTGAATTACATTTGCCAATCCTCCGCCCACTTCCCCATCTGATCAAGATCCCTCTGTAATTTTTGATGACCTACATTGCTATTTATGATACCTCCTAATTTTGTACCATCAGCAAATTTACTAATCATGCCTTCTAAATTCACATCCAGATCATTTATGTAAATAACAATTAAGAGAGCTATGAGGAATTTCATAGTTGGCACCAACATGAATGAGATTGAACAGATTTGAACAGCATTGGGCTGACCATAGAATGATTACAGCATAGGAAGAGGCCTTGACCCATCATATCTGTCCTATTACTCAACAAGGGCACTTTACCTAGTGTTACTCCCTACATTTTCCTTGTTGTGCAACCCTTCAGATAATGATCCAATTCTCAACTGCGCTTTGACTTCACCCTGAACTAGCCACTGGTTCCTTGAGTGGAATGCATTTTTTTTCTTTTCTTAAATAAAAAGGTTTCCCCTTTTTACTTGCCCACAGCCTTTGACGTGGAGAAGAAACGAACTGGAGAAACAACGGCGGGAGTTTAAGGAACAGTGGCAGAGGGAGCAACGTAAAATGGTGAGTGGAACACTTGTCACAGCTCACTGCGGACAGTACGCCACAAATTAAGCCCCGGCTATTCCCAAAGTGGTGACAAAACTTAAAGATTTTATAAAATTTCACACTCAGAAACCTTTCAGAAAGCACAGACTAGGTTTTTGTACTGAACAAGAAATACTAAACATTATGAGTAGTATAATTGCACCGAGCTACAGGTAAACATTTTTTTTCTTTATACCAACAGAATCAGTCTCCTCTCCTCTTTTAATACAGGGAAGAAAATAAAGCAGAGTCCTTCACTCCACACTGATCCAGCTCCCTCAGAAGCAGCTCTCAGAATCAACAGAACCTCTGATACTTCTGTTTTTTTTCTGAACCTCTGAGACTCCTGCTTTTTTTTCTCCTTCTTTTTACCCCCACACTACCGCCTAACTACAGTAGTGCTTATATTTTCCCCAGCACCCATGTGTCTGTGCAGGTGTGAAACACAACAGGTGTACAAATCTTTATTCACCAGGAAGAAAGGAAACACCCGAGTGGCCAGTGACAAGCAGTGGCCTTCTCAGGGGGCAATGCTGTGTGATCAAATAGTGAGGGGGAGGGCAGGGATCAAATCAAAATAGAGTTAGAGGAGGAAATAATCCACTCCACTCCCTGCGGTGCCCACCTCTTCCTGAACAGCTCAAGGGTGTTGGTGGACACTGTGTGCACCTTCTCCAGGGACACCCGGGCTTGAACGTAACCTCGAAAGAGGCGCAGGCAATTGGCCCTAGCGAACCCCCCACGGCCGCTAGGTAAACAATTATAAACTGTAAGCATATAATCTTACTAATTAAACTTTAATCACTTTATAAACTCCTCTTTATACACACACGCACATAGTACAAATTGCTCATAGAAAGGGGAAATCTGGTTCAGCATTCTTTGATCACAGGTGGTATGTTGGAATGATCTCTCTAACTCTTCTGCTAGCCAGCATGTTGCTTTGCAGCTATCTTTCTGTGAGAATTGATTGGTAAGAGACTTGAAGTGGCTGGTTATTTATAAAATGTCTCTGACTTATCAGTTAAAAGTCACAACTTGTAACAACTGTTCCAGAAAAGATAAATTGGTTTTCTTCAGGTTACAGTGAGTTTTGACTGCAACAAATAGAGACTTACTCACCAGTTGGGGAACATCTCTCTCTCTCTCTCTCTCTCTCTAACTCTCCCCCTCTGTGTCTGTCTGTCTGTCTCTTTCTCTCTCTCTGTGTCTCTGTTCTCTCTTTCTCACTCTCTCGCCCTCTCCCTCTCCCTCTCCCTCTCTCTCTCCCCCTCGCTCTCTCTTTCTCTCTCTGTAACTTGTTCCCAGCTCCAAGCTGATTAGTTACATATTCACACAATGACACAATCTTCACAACCAATCAGACGATTTTGCCAGGCAAAAGATCTCTATCATTGATGATTGGTTACTTGTCCTTGGAACTTCAGATTGCCTACCAGAATTGCCTCCAAATCGTCAGTAACTCAGCCTTCAATTACTGTTTATTCAAACAATTGTTTACATGATGCTTGACATAGGTTTCTGGTTACTTGCTTTGAAAGAATTCTGCCACCTTTACAAACACTGATTTTGATACATCTCTTTCTAATTTCAGTCCGCAGTTTTTAAAAATCAGAAAATAAAAAAGACACAGTCCTAATACAATGCTGGGGAAAAAAAACTCATCCAGGCTGAGCCCTTGAGTGCACTTGCAGACTTCATCCTGAACAAGAGTTGGCACAACTCATGGCCTTCAGTTCACATTAGCAATTACAGCAAGACATCTGTCCCTCAAAATTGCTCTGAAGTCATAGGGAGAAACCTCTTAATTAAAGGAAGTGTAACCCATTGAGCAAGTTGCTGTCTGTCACTGTGGTGCCCATTCATCTGAGATCAACTAATTTGACACAGATGGGAGCAAGTCTGACCATGTTGGTTGCCTCCGAGTAAGTTGTGTGTGGCAGGATCAAAGTCTATTTCTAAATCAGACACAAAAAAAGCAGCAGTCTACTGGTGCTTGTACCACTCTTGTTCACCATTTATATAAATAGTTTAATGTTGAGAATCAGGGGTACAATTTCAAAATTAATAAGCAGCATTGAATAGAGGCTACAATTGCTGGAGAAAGGGGGTGCAACACGATACAAGATAATATTAAGTAACTTGAAGAATTGATGTGCATTTTGCAAGTGGATCTCAATTTAGATGACTGGGAGACGGTGCATTTTAGTGAGATGAATATGGAAGTAGGTACATATAGAATCAAAGAGTTATACAGCAGGGACAAAGATCCCTCGGTCCAACTTGTCCATGCCAATGAGATATCGTTAGCTGATCTAGTCCCATTTGCTGTATTTGGCTCATATTCCTCTAAACCCTTCCTATTCATATACCCATCCAGATACCTTTTAAATGTTGTCATTGTACCAGTCTCCACCACTTCCTCTGGCAGCTCATTCCATACACAAACTACCCTCTGCATGAAAAAGTTGCCCCTCAGGTCCCTTTTAAATCTTCCCCCCTCACTTTAAATCAATTCCCTGCAGCTTTGGACTCTCTCAACCTAGGAAAAAGATCTTGACTATGTGTGCCCTTCATGATTTTAGACACTTCTATAAGATCACCCCTCAACTCCAGGGAAAAAAAGCCCCAGCCTATTCAGCCTCTCCCTATAGCTGATACCCTTCAACCGTAGCAACATCCTTGTAAATCTTTTCTGAATCCTTTCAAGTTTCACAATATCTTTCCTGTAGCAGGGAGACCTGAACTGAATACTGTATTCCAAAAGTGGCCTAACCAAAGTCCTGTACAGCCACAACAAAACATTCCAACTACTATACTCAATGCACTGACCAATGAAGGCAACCATACCAAATGCCTTCTTCACTATTCTGTCCACATCGAACTTACAAGGAACTATGCACCTACACTCTTCGGTCTCTTTGTTCAGCAATACTCTCCAGGGCCTTGCCATTAACTGTACAAGTCCTGCCCTGATTTGCCTTTCCAAAATGAAGTACCTCACATTTATCTAAACTAAACTCCATCAGTCACTACTCGGCCCATTGGCCCAGCTGATCAAGATCCCGTTGTACTGAGGTAACCTTCTTCGCTGTGCACGACACCTCCAAGTTTGGTGTAATCTGCAAATTTACTAACCTGACCACCTACAGTCACATCTGAATCATTTATATAACTGGCAAAAAAAAGTAGACCAAACATCTATCCTTACGACACACTGCTGGTCACAGGCCTCCAGTCCAAAAAAAAATCTTCCACCACCACCCTCTGTATCCTACCTTCAGGCCAATTTTGCATCCAACTGGCTAACTCATCTGGATTCCCATGTGAGTTAACCTTGCTAACCAATCTACTATCCAGAACATTGTCGAACACTTTACTGAAGTCCACTAAGACAACATCCACCACACTGTCTTCGTCAATCTTCTTGGTCACCTCTTCAAAAAACTCAATCATGTTAGCGAGAAACAAGTTCCCACATACAAAGTTCACTACCTCTAATCAGTCCTTGCCTTTTCAAGTGCATGTAAATCCTGTCCCTTAGAATCCCCTCCAATAATGTAACTGCCGCTGGTGTCAGGTTCACCAGTCTATAGTTCCCTCGCTTTTCCTTATCACCTTTCTTAAATAATTACACCACATTAGACAACCAATCTTCTGGCACCTCACCCGTGACCATCAATGATACAAATATCTCAGCAAGGGGCCCAGCAATTACTTCTCTAGCTTCCCACAGACTTCTGCAAAACACCTGATCAGGTCCTGGGGATTTATCCACCTTTATCTGTTTTAAGACCCCAGCACCACATCTTCTGTAATACTGACCCTTTTCAATATATCACTATTTCCCCATACTTCTCCACAGTAAATACTGACGTGGAATACTCATTTAATACCTCACCCATCTCCTGTGGTTCACACACAGATGGCCTTGTTAATCTTTAAGGGGCCCTATTCTCTCCCTAGTTACTCTTTTGCCCTTTATTTTTTGTAGAATCTCTTCAGATTCTCCTTAACAACCTTAATGGTGTCCAGGAGCAGAGAGATTTAGGGAATACTCAAAATGCTAAAAATGGGACAGACATTAACATAGAACACAGAACAATACAGTGCAGAACAGGCCCTTCGGCCCTCGATGTTGTGCTGACCTGTGAACTGTTCTCAGCTCGTCCCCCTACACTAACCCACCATCATCCATGTGCTTATCCAAGGATTGTTTAAATCTCCCAAATGTGGCTGAGTTAACTACATTGGCAGGTACGGCATTCCATGCCCTTACTTCTGTTTGAGTAAACAATCTGCCTCTGACATATGTCTTAAATCTATCACCCCTCAATTTGTAGTTATGCCCCCTCGTACAAGCTGACGTCATCATCCTAGGAGAAAGACTTTCACTGTCTACCCTATCTAATCCTCTGATCATCTTGTATCTCTCTATCATATCCCCCTTAGCCTCCTTCTTTCCAATGGGAACAGACCCAAGACTCTCAGCCTTTTCTCATAAGACTTTCCCTCCAGAGCAGGCAACGTCCTGGTAAATCTCCTCTGCACCTTTTCCAACGCTTCCACATCCTTCCCGAAATATGGTGGCTAGAACTGTACGCAACATTCCAAGTGTGGCCACACTAGCAGTTTGTATAGCTGCAGCATAATATTGCGGCTCCGGAACTCAATCCCTCTACAAATGAAACCTAACACACTATATGCCTTCTTAACAGCACTATACACTTAGGTGGCAACTTTCAGGGATCTATGTATATGGACTCCAAGATCCCTCTGCACATCCACACTACCAAATATCTTTCCATTGACCCAGTACTCTGCCTTCCTGTTATTCTTCCCAGTGTGCATTACCTCACATTTAGTTGCATTGAACTCCATTTGCCCCCTCTTAGCCCAATCCTGCAGTTTATCTAAGTCTCTCTACAATCTGTAACATTCTTCCAAACCGTCCACTATTCCACCGACTTTAGTGTTATCTGCAAATTTACTAATCCATCCACCTATGCCTGCGTCCAAGTCATTTATAAAAATGACAAACAGTAGTGGTCCCAAAACAGATCCTTGTGGCACACCACTAGTAACTGGACACCAGGGTGAATATTTTCCATCAACCACCACTCGCTGCCTTCTTTCAGAAAGCCAGTTTCTAATCCAAACTGCTAAATCACCCTCAATCCCTGCATTTTCTCCAACAGCCTACCATGTGGAACCTTATCAAAGGCTTTACTGAAGTCCATGTATACCACATCAACTGCCCTACCTTCATCTACATGCTTAGTCACCTTCTCAAAAAACTCAATGAGGTTTGTGAGACATGACCTGCCCTTGACGAAACCATGTTGACTATCTGAAATCAAATTGTTGCTTGCTAGATGATTATAAATCTCATCTCTTATAATCCTTTCCAAAACCTTTCCTACAACAGAAGTAAGTCTCATGGTCTACTATTACCTGGGTCATCACTACTGCCCTTCTTGATCAAACGGACAACATTTGCAATCCTCCAGTCCTCTGGTACAAAACCTATAGACAATGATGACTCAAATATCAAAGCCAAAGGCTCTGCTATCTCCTTTCTAGCTTCCCGGAGAATCCTCGGATAAAACCCATCTGGCCCAGGGGACTTGTCTACTTTAACTCCTTCCAGAATTGATAACACCTGTTCGTAACTAACCTCGATCCTTTCTAGTCTAATATCTCGTACTTCATTCTTCTCCTCTACAATATTCTCCTTTTCCTGAGTGAAAAGCAATGGGAAATGCTCGTTTAGCACCTCTCCGATCTCCACAGGGCCCACCTTCAACTTTCCATTTCTGTCTTTGACTGGCCCTATTCCTAATCATCCTCTTATTCCTCACATATCTATAGAAAGCTTTAAGGTTCCCCTTTATTCTATTTGCTAAAGCCCCTTCGTGTCCTCTCATTGCTCTTCTTAACTCTCTCTTTAAATCCTTCCTAACTGATCTGTAACTCTCCATCGCCTCATCTGAACCATATTGCCTCATCACCACATAAGCCTCATACTTCGCTTAACAAGAAATGCAATTTCTGTCGTAAACCATGGTTCCCTTATCTTATCGCTTCCTCCCTGCCTGACAGGGACCTATCTATAAGGACACGCAATATCTGTTCCTTAAACCAGCTCCACACCTCCATTGTCTGCAACCCCTGCATTTTGCTACCACATTCTATGCATCCTAATTCTTGCCTAATCGCATTATAATTGCCCTTGCCCCATCGGTAACTCTTGACCTGCAGCATGTACCTATTCCTTTCCATCGCTAAACTAAACATAATTGAATTATGGTCACTCTCTCCAAAGTGCTCACCTACAACTAAATCAAACACCTGGCCTGGTTCATTGCCAAGCACCAGATCCAGTGTGGCCTCCCCTCTTGTCGACCCTTCGACATACTGTGTCAGGAAACCCTCCCGTACATACTAGACAAAAACTGATCCATCCGACGTACTAGAGTTATACCATTTCCAGTCAATGTTGGGGAAGTTAAAGATCCCATAATGACCACTCCTACCCAGAATAATTTTGTCCACCTCCCTGGAACCCTGCGGAGGCCTATAAAAAAACTCCAAGCAGTGTGATCTCTCCTCTCCTGTTTCTAACCTCAGCCCACCCTACCTCAGTGGATGAGTCCTGCTCAAAAGTTCTTTCAGCCGCCATTATGCTATCCTTGACTAACAAGGCCACACCTCCCCCTCTTTTACCGCCTTGCCTGATCTTAATGAAAGATCAATACCCTGGAACCTGTAACATCCATTCCTCAACCTACTCTATCCATGTCTCTGAAATGGCCACAACATTTAATAAAAACTAACTGCTATGGTTTACTTCCAGAGTGCATGTAAAGCATGTTAAATTTACTAGAACCTTGATGAGACCACACTTGGAGTACTGTCAAACAGCTATACTCTCACCTCCTAAAAGGGATATGGAAACACCAGATAAGGTGAAATAGTGATTTTACAAGGAATTCAGAACTTACACAACTGGAGTAATATTAAATAGGCTCTTTCATTGAGAATGGAAAAATTCAGTAGTAACCTGATAGAAGCAGTTAAGGTTAACAAAAGGGTTTGTTAAAGTAGATGTAAAAATGTGGCTTACAAAACTTACTCTTGTTCAATACCGAGAGTTAAGAGGAAGTGGTTGCTAATCCTGTTTCACCTTTTAACACCATTACTAGAGACAAATTTATTCCCAACATGTTTCCATTTGCGTGCAACATCCAAACTGGATTTCCATATTGAAGTTGGAATGCAGGCCAAACATTTTTATGTAGCGAACGGTTGGAAGTTGTAACTCACTTCAACATGTTTTTGAGATGAATGCAGCTGAAAGGAAATGAGATAAACACAGCTGGAGGTTTAGAATAAGAGATGGTCAGGGAGTCCAAATGTAGAGGGCATAGGTTCAAGGTGAGAGGGAAAAGATATACAAGGGACCTGAGGGGCAATTTATTCACGCAGAGGGTGGTACGTATATGGAACGAGCTGCCAGAGGAAGTGGTGGCGGCTGGTACAGTTACGACACTTCAAAGGCATCAAGATGGGTATGTGATTAGGAAGAGTTTAGAGGAATATGGGCCAAATGCTGGCAAATGGGACAGTTAAATTAGGATATGTGGTTGGCATGGACGAGTTGGACCAAAGAGTCTGTTTCCATGTCGTAAAGCTCTCTGACTCTATGATCTAATTATGATGTACAAGGTTCTGAAGGGGCTTGACAGGGTAGACACAGAGATTGTTGCTAGGAGAAAGTGAGGACTGCAGATGCTGGAGATTAGAGTCCAGAGTGTGGTGCTGGAAAAGCACAGCAGGTCAGGCAGCATCCAAGGAGCAGGAGAATTGATGTTTCGAGCATAAGTTCTTCATCAGGCGCTTTCTCCTCGAATGCTGCATGACCGGCTGTGCTTTTCCAGCACCACGCTCTCAACAGAGATTTTTGCTGCTGGTCAGGGAATCCAAAACATGAAGACAGTCTCAGGATAAGGGGATGAGCATTTAGAACTGAGATGAGGAGAAATGTGAATCTTTGGAATTCTGTATCCTAGAGAGTTGCAGGTTCTCCATGCTGAATGTTTACGGCTTGGATGGACAGATTTTTGGTCTCTCAGAGAATTAGGGATAGAGTATGCAGGTGGGAAGGTGGGGTAGAAATGCAAAATCAGCCACAATGGTAGTGAATGGCAGAGCAGGCCTCAATGGAATGAATGGTTGTCTTTTGCTCTGATTTCTTGAGTCAGGAGAAGGGAATTAACCCTTACATTGGTAGGATGGGATGAATTCAGATGTGAGGAGGCTTGTACACAGCAAAACACCAGCATAGACCTTTTGCGACACACGCCCTGATTCCATACTGTAATAAACACATATGAGATTCAAACTACTCCCTCAGGTAGAATTGAAATATGCAGCAACACTATATAAAATCAGATGTGTTATAATCCCAGCTGATGTCAGTTCTAGATTGAAATTTAGCGTGATAGATGATGTCTTATTTTGTCTCTACTTATTGAGGTAATCTTTCACTGAAACAGATATGTGCAATGCTTTGGTTTGGTTTTAACAATAAAATAGAAGTTTGTTATTGCAGAAGAAATGAAAATAAATTAGAGCTCCAAATTATTTACATGTAACACAACTTGAAATATTTTGAAACACATGGTGAGATATAATGCCATCTATCCCAACACCATCAATTTACATTTCTCAAAGGGAACAGACAGTTCCCTTCACATCCACAGGCTTGAATTAACTATTTCTTTCAATTTCTGATCTTGAGAATTTGATAGGCTTTTTCTTGATTAGTCACATCTGAGCTTAACCTTTTGTAGCTTGAAAGA
Organism: Chiloscyllium plagiosum; assembly: GCF_037043375.1. Classification (NCBI taxonomy): domain Eukaryota; kingdom Metazoa; phylum Chordata; class Chondrichthyes; order Orectolobiformes; family Hemiscylliidae; genus Chiloscyllium; species Chiloscyllium plagiosum. The sequence goes on along the minus strand of NW_028270183.1, from coordinate 23,336,437 downwards.
GCTCAATCCTGTCTTTTCAAGCACCCTCAAGGTCTTATATGTTTCAATAAGATAGTTTTTCTAAACTCCAGTGAACACTGTCCCACCCCGCTCAACCTTTCCCCATAAGACAACCCTCACTGTGCCAGGAATCAGCTGGGAGAACCTTGTTACAACTGCTTCTGATATAAGTATATCCCTCCTTAAATAGGGAGACCAGAAACAGCCGACTGTGATCTCACCAAAGCACTGTTAAAAATAGGTCACTGTGTCAGAGACAATCAGTCTAAAGGAATAAAGTACATATTGGGAGATACTTGATCACTGAGGCTGTGAACTGGTTCCTCCACAGAATGATGCCCTGACAGCACTGCGGAAGTCAAAACAGATGTACCATCAGCGCTGCGAGGATTTTGAAAAGGCGAAACTGCAGAGCGCAAAGGCGGAGGAGGAGCAGTATTCCATGAATGTCAGTGGCACTACCCCAGGCAGTGCCAGCAAGCAGCTGGAGAAACGTAGGCGGTCAAAGGATGAAGCGCAAATGAAGGTGAGCGGGAGCACCTCGATATGGGGAGGGAGGGTCTGCTATTATTGGTCAGCTGATATATCATGGCAACATGGTATTTCCATGCCAGTTGGAAAACAAGCATTCAATGTTACTCATTGGAAGATTGTTGAATATCAGCCAAACAGTCTATGTCTCCATCTGTTGTAGATTGTCGACAGAAGTCTTAAAAGAAAACGGAAAAATTATTTTTCTCAGGATTTGGCTCATTGAATGGCAGAGCCAACAGGATAGGCCAAATGGGCTAACTCTATTCCATTATTATGGTCCATGCAATTAAGCTCGGATTGCTAAAGATTCCAGAACAATCGTGGAAGGTTGGCAATCCCTAGACAGCAGAAGTCATCAGGTTACTTGACCATGAGGGACATTACAAGGGAGGGAGTGAGAAGGATGTGGAATTTAGTTTTTCTTACTCCTTTATATTTTTTCTGTCTCTACCCAAACTCAGCCACCTCCTCCCACTTACTCTGATAATGTCATACTGACTTGGGTGGCGTTAGGACCTTAGGATTGCTGGGAGGCAGACTGGTGTCCACAGGTCTCTTCCTAGTCTTAGCAACAATATTTAACTAACTAATATGTCTTGTACCTGATTGTTATGTACAAGATGTAAACTACACCTTGTAAAGGCAAGAGCCTATTCTTGTTCAGTCTCACTGATGGTTGCACTTCTCCCACTGTAAAGTGAATGGGTCCTCTGGGTGCTCCGGTTTCCTCCCACAGTTCAAAGGCCATGGGAGGTGCAAGATTAGAGATAGGATATGCTAGTGGGTCTGGGTGCGATGCCCTTCAGAAGGTTGGGCTAAATGGTCTGTTTCCACACTGTAAGGATTGTATGAAGAGCTACTGCTTTAATAAACTACATCACACAGGAGTGTAAAAGCCTTCATAGATATGTAGAAAGAAAAGGATTAGCAAAGATAAATGTGGGTTCATTATAAGCAAAGACAAGCAAATTTATAATAGAAACAGGAAAAGAGCAGAGAAGCTGAAAAATGACTCTGCATTTATCTTAGAATATAGAACATAGAACAATACAGAGCAGAACAGGCCCTTCGGCCTTCGATGTTGTGCTGACCTGTGAACTAATCTAAGCCCATCCTCCAACACGGTCTTATCATCATCCATATGCTTATCTAAGGACTGTTTAAATGTCCCTAATGTGGCTAAGTTAAATACATTGGCAGGCAGGGCATTCCACACCCTTACCACCCTCTGAGTGAAGAATCTGCCTCTGACATCTGTCTTAAATCTATCACCCCTCAATTTGTAGTTATGCCCCCTCATACAAGCTCACGTCATCATCCTCGGAAAAAGACTGTGACTGTCTACCCTATCTGATCATCTTGTATGTCTCTATTAAATCTACTCTTCGTTTTTTTCTCTCTAGTGAGAACAGACTCAAGTCCCTCAACCTTTCCTCATAAGACCTTCCCTCCAGACCAGGCAACATCCTGGTAAATCTCCTCTGCACCTTTTCCAATGCTTCCGCATCCTTCCTGTAATGAAGCGACTAGAACAATACACAATATTCCAAGTGAGGCCGCACTTATAGTTATGTACAGTTACAGCATGAAATCACAGCTCCAGAACTCAATCCCTCTACCAGTAAAACCTAACACGCCATATGCCTTCTTAACAGAGTTATCAACCTGGGTGGCAACTTTCAGGGATCTAGGTACATGGACACCAAGATCCCTCTGCACATCCACACTACCAAGAATCTTTCCATTGACCCAGTATTCTGCCTTCCTGTTATTCTTATCAAAGTGATTTATCTCACATTTATCTGCATTGAACTCCATTTGCCACCTTTCAGCCCAATTCTGCAGCTTATCCAAGTCCCCCTGCAACCTGCAACATTTTTCCACACTGTCCACCACTCCACCGACTTTAGTCTCATCTACAAATTGGGCGGCACGGTGGCTCAGTGGTTAGTACTGCTGCCTCACAGCACCAGGGACCTGGGTTCATTTCCCACATCGGGCAACTGTCTGTGTGGAGTTTGCACATTCTCCCCATGGATTTCCTCCAGGTGCTCTAGTTTCCTCCCACAGTCCAAAGATGTGCAGGTTAAATGAATTGGTCATGCTAAATTGTCCGTAGTGTTAGGTGTAGGGGAATGGGTCTGGGTGTGTTGCTCTTTGGAGGGTCGGTGTGGACTTGTTGGGCTGAAGGGCCTGTTTCCACAATGTAGGGAATCTAATCTAGGGAATCTAATCGAACTTATTAACCCATCCACCTCGGCCTGCATCCAAGTCATTTATAAAATTGACAAACAGCAATGGTCCCAAAACACATTCTTGTGGCACACCACTAGTAACCGGACTCCAGGCTGAATAATATCCATCAACCACCACTCGCTGCCTTCTTTCAGAAAGCCAGTTTCTAATCCAAACTGCTAAATCACCCTCAATCCCATGCCTCCGCATTTTCTCCAAAAGCCTACCATGTGGAACCTTATCAAAGACTTCACTGAAGTCCATGTACAACATGTCAACTGTCCTACCCTCATCCACATGCTTAGTCACCTTCTCATAAAACTCAATGAGGTTTGTGAGACACGACCTGCCCTTGATGAAACCATGTTGACTACCTCCATTCAAATTATTACTTGCTAGATGATTATAAATCCTATCTCTTATAACCCTTTCCAAAACTTTTCCTACAACAGATGTAAGGCTCACTGGTGTATAATTACCTGGGTCATCTCTACTGTCCTTCTTGAATAAGGACATAACATTTGCAATCCTCCAGTCCTCTGGTACCAAACCTGTAGACAATGACGACTCAAAGTTAAAGGCCAAAGGCTCCGCTATCTCCTCCCTAGCTTCCCAGAGAATCCTCGGAAAAATCCCACCCAGCCCAAGAGACTTATCTACTTTCACACCTTCTAGAATTGATAATACCTCCTCCTTTCCAACCTCAATACTTTCTAGTCTAATAGCCCGTATCTCAGTCTTCTCCTGGACAATATTCTCCTTTTTACTGAGTGAAAACAGAGGAGAAATATTCATTTTGCACCTCTCTGATCTCCACAGGGTCCACACACAACTTCACACTTCTGTCTTTGACTGGCCCTATTCCTACCCTAGTCATCCTTTTATTTCTCACATAGAAAGCTCTCCTATAGAAAGCTTTAGGGTTCTCCTTTATTCTACCTTCTAAAGACTGCTCATGTCCTCTCCTTGCTCTTCTTAACTCTCTCTTTAAATCCTTTCTAGCTAATCTGTAACTCTCCATCGCCTCATCTGAACCATCTCATCTCAACGTCACATAAGCCTCACTCTTCAGCTTAACAAGAGATGTAATTTCTTTCGTAAACCACGGTTTCCTGACCTTATCACTTTCTCCCTGCCTGACAGTGACATACCTATCAAGGACACGCAATATCTGTTCCTTAAACCAGCTCATTTCAATTGTCCCCATCCCCTGCATTTTGCTACCCCATTTTATGCCTCCTAAGTCTTGCCTAATCACATTATAATTGCCCTTGCCCCATTGATAACTCTTGCCCTGTGGCACGTGCCTATCCCTTTCCTTCACTAAACTAAACATAACCGAATTATGGTCACTCACCTACCACTAAATCAAACATCTGGCCTGGTTCAGATGCAGTGTGGCCTCCCCCCTTGTCGGTTCTTCGACATACTGTGTCAGGAAACCCTCCTGCACACACTGGAGAAAAACTGATCGATCTGACGTACTAGAGCTATTACATTTCCAGTCAATGTTGGGAAAGTTAAAGTCACCCATAATGACCACCCTGTTCCTTTCACTCCTGCTCAGAATCGTTTTGCCAATCCTGTCCTCCATATCCCTGGAACTTTGAGAAGGCCTATAAAAACTTCCAGCAGTGTGACCTCTCCTCCCCTGTTTCTAACCTCAGCCCATACTACCTCAGTAGGCCAGTCCTCATCAAAAGTTCTTTCAGCTACCGTTATACTGTCCTTGACTAACAAAGCCACACCTTCCCCTCTTTTACCACCTTCCCTGATCTTAATGAAAGATCTAAACCTTGGAACCAACAACATCCATTCCTGATCCTGCTCTATCCATGTCTCCGAAATGGCCACAACATCGAAGTCCCAGGTACCTATCCATGCTGCAAGCTCACCTATCTTATTCTGGATACTCCTGGTTTTGAAGTAGACACACTTCAAACCAGCTTGCTGTCTGCCAGCACAATCTAATCTACACCTCTGGTTCCCATCCCCCTGCTGAGCTAGTTTAAACCCACCCGAATAGCACCAGCAAATTTCCCACTCAGGACATTAGTACCCCTCTGGTTCAAGTGAAATCCATACTGTTTGTACAGGTCCCACCCTCCCCAGAATGAGCCCTGATTATCCATAAATCTGAAATCCTCCCTCCTGCACCATTCCTGCAGCCACGTGTTCAGCTGATTTCTCTCCCTGTTCCTTACCTCACTATCATGTGGCACGGGTAACAAACCAGAGATAACAACTCTGTTTGTTCTAGCTCTCAGCTCCCTGAGATCCTGCCTTACATCCCTATCCCTCCTTCTACCTATGTCGTTGGTACCTATGTGGACCACGACTTGGGGCTGGTCACCCTCTCCCTTCAGGACCCCAAAGACACGATCCAAGACATCACAGACTTTGGCACCTGGGAGGCAACACACCAACCGTGAGTCTCTTTTGTTCCCAAATGAAGCAGGAAGGAACATCTTCACACAGGAAGATGCAAGAAATCTCCCAGAAATAATAGAGATCCAAGGAACGAGTGAGAATGAGGAATTGAAAGAAATTAGTATTAGCAGAAAAGTATATTTGACAAATAAGTGGGACACAATGTTGACAAATCCCTGGGATGTTTCCCCTGGCTAGCGGGAGGCTCTGGAACAAGAGAACATTATTAGAATAAGCAGCAGTTTATGCAGAATCTCTTCAGGGCACTGAATCTTCAGAAGTTTCTGCCCCAGACAGCTGTGGAAAAGTTCAGTAATTTCAAGACGGAGGTGGATAGATTCCTAAAGAGATAAAGGGATATGGGGATAGCCTGGGAAAAATGGCATTGAGGTAGATGATCAACCGTGATCTAGAATAGCAGAGCAGGTTTGAAAGGCTGAATGGCCTAGGTTGCAATGTTTTCCGTGTCCCTACAAACCTGTTCCTCTGGCTCTGAATGTAGAAAGGAGAAAGTTCTCTATGTTTATCCTCTCCCTTCAGGTTCAAGAAGCTGAGATCTATTACAGAAACTGTGTTGTTGAGGCCAATAGCAAGCGCAAAGAACTGGAGACAATGAAAGTGAGGATTATTACACAGCTTCGTAAACTCATCGATCAGGGTGACCTCATACTGAAAGAGGTGAAGTATTCAATTAATGTTGTTCTTTATTTTTCCCCCTCCCTGTATCTTGCACTCTACTTCTTTATTCTCACCCTTAGTGCTCTGTCTCACTCTCACGTTTTTTCCTTTTTATTCTCCCTCTCCTTATCTTGACCTTTTTGAAGGATCTCTTTAATTCTCTCTATCCCAGATGCTCCTCTTCTCTCACTCTCTATTCCTACATCCTAGACCATAAGACCATAAAATATAGGAGCACAATTAGGGCATTTGGCCTTCCCTTCACTATCCCACCCACAGTGACTGCTCCCCAGCTCTCCTCCGATGGATACCTTACAAACAGCCCCAACGTCTGGTGAGGTTGTGCTTTTTTGCCCCTGTAATGTTTCCTGATTATCAGACAGGAGGCCACCATAAGCTGGTGAATGTTCCCCACATGAGGTAATGTGGGGGCTCCTGCTGCTTCTCTAGCCAGTGAGTGACACCTCCATCACCAACATTAAATTCCACCCTTCGTCGCCATACCCAGGGATGGATATATTTATTCAGTGGATCATCTCCTGGGATGACAGAGTGAGCTCAGATACCAGACACTGAATAGAAATGGGCCTATATTGGGATTGGAATTCCAATTGGATATCCAGTCCCTCTGTACCCCCAATCCCCACCAGAATGGTCTGAGAGCTCTCGGCTTCTTCCTTGACCAGAGGTCTGAACCCCATACCCATCCACCTCCACCCTCTTCCGCTTGGTTAAACTTGGTTAAATTAAAGGAACTTCTTCCTTAATTCATCTCACTTCTGCCAAGTCAAAGGAGTGGCTATGGACACCCACATGGATCCCAGTTATGCCCTGCCTCTGGAACAATCCTTATTCAAGCCTTACATTGGACCCCTCCCTCAACTCTTCTTCTGGTACATCGACCGCTGCTTTGTGCCACATCATGCTCCCGTCAGGACCTTGAAAACTTCATCATCTGTTTTGCGTCCAATTTTCACCCTTCTATAACTTTCATTTCATCCAGTTACGACAAGTCCCTTCTTTCCTTGAGTTCTTTGAGTCCATTTCAGGGAATAAACTGTCCACTGCCATCCATTACGAAGTTAAAAATCACTAGCACATCAGGTTATAGTCCAACAGGTTTATTTCGAAGTACAAGCTTTTGGAGTGCTGCTCCTTCATTAGGTAGCTAGTGGGGCTAATCCCCTCATCCTTCTAAGCTCCATTGAGTATAGTCCCAGAGTTCTCAAACATTCCTCATATGTGAAGCCTTTCGTTCCTGGAATCATTCTCATGAACCTCCTCTGGACCTGCTCCAGGACCAATACATCTTTCCTGAGGTATGGGGCCCAAAATTGCTCACAATACTAAAAGTGTGATCTGACCAGAACCTTGTCAAACCTCAGAAGTACATCCCTACTTTTTTGTTCTAGTCCTCTCGAGATAAATAACAAGATTGTATTTCCCTTCTGAACCACCGATTCAACCTGCAAGTGTACTTAAAGAGAAATCTGGACTTGGACTCCCAGGTCCCTTTGCACTTCAGACTTACGAATTTTCAACCCATTTAGAAAATAGTCCATGCCTCTATTCTTCCTACAAAAGTGCATGACCTCAGACTTTCCCGTGTTGTACTCCATCTGCCACTTCTTTGCCCATTCGCCAAACCTGTGGTTTCTCACCCACTGTGGTTGACAGGGCCCCCAACCGCATCCAACCTATCACCTGTGCTTCCACCCTTGACCTTTCCCATCACTTACAACAGTATGATCCAGTTTCCCTTGTTCTCACTTTACATCCCACCAGCCTCCGCATTCAAAGGATCTTTCTCTGCCATTTCAGACAACTCCAACGGAGTGCCACCACCAAACACATCTTGTCCTCACTCCCCTGTCTGCATTTCACAGGGATCGTTCCGTCTGGGCCATCCTAGTCCATTCCACAACCACCAACACCACCCTCCCTCTCCACGGCACCTTCCCTTGTAACCGCAGAAAGTACAACACCTGTCCCTTCACCTGCTCCCTGCTCACCATCCAAGGGCCTAAAACAGTCTTTCCAGGTGAAGCAGTGTTTGATCTGTACCACTTCCAATCTTGTGTGTTGTATTCGCTGCACCCAGTGTGGCCTACTCTATATTGGAGGAACCAAGCGCAGACTGGGTGACTGCTCTGCAGAACACCTTCCATCTGTGCACAAGCAGGACCTCGACCTTCCCATAGCCGGTCATCTTAACACAGCGTCCTGCTCACATGGCCACATGTCTGTCCTCAGAATACTGCAGTGTTCCAGTGAATCACAGCACAATCGGGAGGAACAGGCACTTTACAACCTTCTGGACTTAATACTGAGTTCAACACTTTTACATTGTGAACATTTCTTCCCTTTCTTTGAGTTTATCATGTCTTACTGTCCTTTCAAGTCTGTCAGGAGACACACCATTACTCTGCCATTATCATATTCCGAAAACTTAAGCTGAAATATTGTCGGAGAATTGTCCAATTACAAATCAAGGCCACAAATAGATGTTGTGAAATTGATGAACACTATTTATTTCTCACGAAATCATGGGGAAGAGAAATTGACTGGACTGATACAAAACGGACACTTTGCACAGTTAAGTCAAGGATTCTCCTCCCTGAGCTTCAGATACAGTCAGTTCTTATCGGGTTACAGTAGTGACATGTTAATAATAAGACAATGCAGTTTCAATTACAGTTAATAGAAAACAATTGCTTGTCCAGCAGTATCCATTAGTTAACAATTGTAGCCAGAGGTTTAGCTAATCTGCAGAAACGGGTGCTAATGGCTAGCATCCTGGCTTCAATAGGTCCCTAGGGTAGTGTTCATTCTTGGTAAAAACAATGACTGCAGATGCTGGAAACCAGATTCTGGATCAGTGATGCTGGAAGAGCACAGCAATTCAGGCAGCATCCGAAAAGCTTCGAAATCGACGTTTCGGGCAAAAGCCCTTCATCAGGAATAAAGGACTTTATTCCTGATGAAGGGCTTTTGCCCGAAACGTCGATTTCGAAGCTTTTCGGATGCTGCCTGAATTGGTAGTGTTCATTCTTGTCAGGTCTCTTTGTGCCACCTCTTCTGCATCTGCTTTGTGGGGATTGAGTAACTGGGGAGACAGGGAATGCCCTTGGGGCTTCAGGAGCAGTGATACTATTGTGAGGTAGGAAAACCAGTTAGCAGATCATCTAGATAGTGTATTCCTTCAGTTGGGGGGAGAGGGGCTGCTTAGGTGATGTCTCATTTCACTGTTAGTTCCTGAGCTGAGTGTGGTCAAGTTGAAGTGCCAGTGGCATTATGGGTAAGCTCTGTTTGGCTAAGAACAGACATGGTTTCTGTGAGCAAGTGGTGGGCAGGCAGAGTGGTTTGTTTTTTTTTCTTCTGCAACTAGCAACATCTTTTCTTCACTGACACCCTAAACCCACTCCCCCCAGCACCAAACCCCCCCTCGCCCCCCAAATAGCATAAATGATAAATGCTGTCCCCTCCACACTTTACTTTAGGTTTGATGAAGAGACATTCAGACTCAAAACGTTAGTTTGCTCTCTCTCCATGGATGCTGTCTGATCCGCCGTGATCTCCAGCATTAGGCTTCAGTACAGATTCCAGCATTGCAGTAATTTGTACCTATATTCTCTTGAGTTTACAAACATGAAAGGTATTCTTTAGAATATAAAATAGTACAGCTCAGAAACAGGCTCTTTGGCCCACGATGTCTGTGCCAACCATGATGCCATTCTTCTTATTAAAACGAATGCAATTCTTTGACAGAGTAAATGCTAGGGAGCTCTTTTGACCCCTGGCTGGAGAGTCTAAACTAAAAGAGCGAGTAGGCAAAAGTGAGGACTGCAGATGCTGGAAACCAGAGTTTAGATCAGAGTGGTGCTAGAAAAGCACAGCAGGTCAGGCAGCATCCGAGGAGCAGGAAAATCGACGTTTCGGGCAAAAGCCCTTCACCAGGAATGAAGGGCTTTTGCCCGAAATGTCGATTTTCCTGCTCCTCGGATGCTGCCTGACCTGCTGTGCTTTTTCAGCACCACTCTGATCTAGAGTGTCAAACGTAAGAAGTCATTTAAAAAGGACTTCAGTGAGGGAGAAATGTGTTACTCAAATGGTTACAAATCTTTGAAAATGGCTACCCTATGAGGCAACGGATGTTTAGTTGTTGCGGTTATTCAAGATTGATAGATTTTTGGAGTTAAGGAAATCAAGGCATAAATCAGCAGAGGAGTTGATGTAAAAATTCAGCTGTGACCTTATTGTATGTTAGGATGGACTCGAGGAACTATATGGTTACTTTCACTTCTATGTCACATCTTCCCAAGTAGAATTTGTGTTAGATATCAAATAAAACCCTCTGTCCTTCAAACACTGCCTTGTGTTTTGGATGTAGGTTTGCTTGCTGAGCTGCAAGGTTCATTTCCAGATGTTTCATCACCCTACTAGGTAACATCTTCAGTGGGCCTCAGGTGAAGCAGTATACATGATTCCTGCTTTCTATTTATATGTTTGGGTTTCTTTGGGTTGGTGATGTCATTTCCTGTAGTGAAATCACTTCCTGTTCATTTTCTCAGGGGGTGGTAGATGGGGTCTAACTCGATGTGTTTGTTGATAGAGTTCTGGTTGGAATGCCATGCTTCTAGGAATTCTTGTGCATGTCTTTGTTTGGCTTGTCCTAGGATGGATGTATTGTCCCAGTCGAAGTTGTGTCCTTCCTCATCCATATGTGAGGATACTCGTGAGAGTATCACAACTAGTCTTTTTGTGGCTAGTTGGTGCTCGTGAATCCTGTTGGCTAGTTTTCTGCCAGTTTGTTCAATGTATTGTTTGTTACAGTCCTTGCATTGTATTTTGTAAATGATATTAGTTTTGCCTGTTGTCTGTATAGGGTCTTTCAAGTTCATTAGCTGCTGTTTTAGTGTGTTGGTGGGTTTGTGGGCTACCATGATGCTAAGGGGTCTGAGTAGTCTGGCAGTCATTTCCGAGATGTCTTTGATGTAGGGGTGAGCGGCTAGAGTTTCTGGATGTGTTTTGTCTGCTTGTTTGGGTTTGTTGCTGAGAAATCGACAGACTGTGTTCATTGGGTTACCCATTCTTTTTGAATACATGGTATAGGTGATTTTTCTCTGCTCTGCGTGGTTCCTCTTTGCTGCAGTGTGTGTTGCCTCGTTGAAATAATGTTCTGATGCAGCTTTGTTTGTGAGTGTTGGGATGATTGCTTCTGTAACTCCTGTATCACAGGAAATGACATCACCAACCAAAAGAAACCCAAACATAAAAATTGAAAGCAGGATTTTCAGCATTGCTTCACCTGACGCCCACTGAAGATGTTATCTGGTAGAGTAACAAAACGTCTGGAAATGAACCTTGCAGCTCAGCGAGCAAACCTACATCCAAAATCTCAACCTGAGCTACAAATCTCAAAACTCGCTACTGCCTTGTGTGTATTGCACCATTGTCTCTGAATGATACTATGATTCATAAAGCCACTGAGAACAAGGGGAACAGAGTGAGGCCAAGCCACTAGATGAGGAAAGAAGTTCACGCTATGGAGACAGTTCAAACAAAGGCTTATCAGACTGATTCCTGGCCTAGCAGGACTGACATCTGAAGGGAAACTGGATTGGTTAGGACCATATTCACTGGAGTTTTAAAGAATGAGTTGGAATCTCGTAAAGACCTTATTATTTTAACAAAAGAAGACAAAATGAACATAGGAAGGATGTTCCCGATGACCAGGGAGCCTAGAACCACAAGTCACATTCTAAAGATATGGTATAAACCATTTAAGACAGCTATGAAGATAAATTTTTTCACCCAAAGAGCAGTGAGCCTATGGAATTCTCTACCATAGATGATAGTTGAGGCCAAAACATTGAAAGTTTTCAAGGAGTTACAGATTGTTCTTAGGGTTAAAAGGATCAAAGGATACATGGAGAAAGCGTGAACAGGCTCCTGTGCTGGATGCTCAGCCATGATTGTATTAACTGGTGGAGCAGGCTCCAAGGGCTGAATGGCCTACTCCTAGTCCTATTTTCCATCAATCTATGAAGAGGTACGTTTCGCTTGCCTGTGAGACGTTGGAATGGAAGTTACAGCAGAGACAACGTGGATACTTGCCATGAAGTGGGGTGACACCTTACACTACATTGGAAGTAGTTGAGGCATCAATGAAGAGTAACCTTTTCATACATTTTCCTCACCAGGTCTCTGTGAACCTTTTCCAAATGCAGGAGGAACAAATCGAACAAGTGCCCCTGGCCTTTCGCTCACTGCATGAGAACATCAAACTTTATGAGCCCGGCCAGAAATATTTTGAGTTTATTCAAAACCTGGATAAGAAGATGCAGCCTGTGGAGTTCTATGAATTCGAGGAGTTTGCTACTCGCAGCAGGAGGTGAGTGTTACATCAAATGAAGGATGGCAAAAGAGATTCAGTAATGAGAGAATTAATAGTGTTTGGTTTGATGAGATTCTGTAGTGGGACTGAATGATGGGTTTGGCCCACTGATAAATTGTACGTTTGTTTTAATTTGCAGGTCATCTAATTTGCTCCATCGATCGTCAGCATCTTCTGGTGACTTGCCAAGTTTGTCAGACGAGTTTGAAAACAAACTGAGTAAGTTGATGAAAAGCAATTTTGTAAATGGGGAAGCCTGCCTTATTTATTCTCAAGAGGTTAAGGAGGAACCTCTGTCAATGAGGAGAAAGTGAGGACTGAAGATGCTGGAGAAGGGCTTATTCCTGATGAAGGGCTAATGCCTGAAACGCTGACTCTCTTGCTTCTCGGATGCTGCCTGACCTGCTGTGCTTTTCCAGTGCCACACTTTTCACATCTGTTAAGATGCCAACCAGAAAAGATTATATTCCTTCCCAAATTATAAGCATCTACTGTGAAACCTGCAACTTAATCTCCTTGTATCCTCTTACTCACTGCTCATGTCACGGCTGGGAGGGCCAATTTTCCAGCTTGCAGCAAGCTCTCACAAATAGATTAGATTCTCTACAGTATGGAAACAGGCCATTTGGCCCAACAAGTCCACACCGACCCTCCGAAGATTAACCCACCCAGACCCATTCCCCTACCCCATTACACTACATTTACTCCTGACTAATGCACCTAACACTATGGGCAATTTAGCATGGCCAATTCACCTGACCTGCACATCTTTGGATTACTAATGTGATAATGGGCAGCTAATCTGATTTGCAGTGATGCTAGTTGAGGGATAGATATTGGTCAGGGGAAGTCCACAGCACTTCTTTGAAATAATCTGTATCTGCTTGAGACGGAAGACAGACTTTATTTTAACATTTCACCTGAAGCATAGCATTCTGACTGTAAACATTGTCTTCTAGCCTAGATTTTGTGCCTGAGTCACTGGAGTGGGTTTCAAACCTACAACCTTCTAAGTCAAGAGATAAGTGTCACCCACTGAACCACAGCTAAGCGATTCTGAAAGCACTCCACAATGTTACTTGCCATTGTGATGTGTGCAATCACAGCAGCCAATTTGTGCTCAGCAAGATTTCCAAAAACAGCAATGAGTTCAGTCATTTCTCTGGTGGCGTCAGTGCAAGAAATTTTGTTGGCCAGGGTGTGAAGAGGACTTCTCCAGTCCTCTGTAAAATAACACAGGATGTTTAGCATTCTGCGGAGCATCTGGAGAGTTTACTGCCTTGCTGTCTGATTGAACGGCACTACCTCAGTAATGCAGAGAAACATTGGCATAGACTGTGAGCTCAGGTCCAGGAAAGGGGCTCAAAACCACAATCACTGATGCAAAGGTGGCCACTCAATGAGGCAAAGCCAAAACAAGACAAAGTTTATAGGAAACTCAGATGATTCAGTCAGTGCCAATTGTAGTTTACATAAACTTAACATGTAGAATTGAGGGATTCTGAAGAATACTTGTAATTTAGTTTTAGAGGCAGCTTTCTTCTTCTGATGGTCTACACTACTGTTTACAATTTGTGGTTGAATTTATTCCACCTACTCAATTGTTTTCGGTACAATTTAAGAGATCTTATAATGCCATTTCATATCACAAAAAGTGAAGGATTTAAGAGGGTGGTATGGACTAGTTGGGCCAAAGGGCCTGTTTCCACACTGTAGGGAATCTAATCTTATGCAGAAAGCCCAGAGAAGCAAAGACTGCTCTTTCTTTGAGAATGAGAATTAACTTTAAAATAGAGAGACTTTGTGAAAGCATGTGGGGAGAAACTGTTTCTACTGGCACTCAATAATCAGAGGACTCAGACTTAAGATAATCTGCAAAATGGGAAGATGAGAAATAATCTTATTGGTGAGTTTTTGTTGTCTGATAGGATGGTGGAAATAAGTTCCAGGGGAATTGGCAGATACTTTAAGGAAAAGGTTGTATGACTATGAGGGGGAAAATAAGGGCCCTGCCAAATTGGAAAGCTCTACTGAAGACCTGGCACAGGCACAATGGGCCAAATGGCTTCCCCTATGCTGTATAATTGATGGAATCTTTCTGTTTTACTTCCTATATTAGTGCAATTAGTGAGAAGGGTAATTGGGAGCACTGAAGCTGAAGTGGGCATTAGCACCTTGGGTTCTTATAATACATAGTCTGTGCTTTATACATACAATTTAATGTTTTAGGAAGGAGCTTTCTCTCATTAGCTGCTGAACATTAGGGGTTTCCGGAACAGTGTTCTAATTTATATATTCCTTTTCTTCTTGTGTAGTGTTTCGAAATGCAGTCGGGACTAAACCTGCCTTAAGTGATTCGGAAAGCACTGGAGGAAGCAGTGAGTCACGTTCCTTAGATTCTCCGATGGCCAGTCCGGGTACGTACCAGCGAAAGTTGTCCTTGAACGAGGACAAGAGAACCTACTTACAGAATTGTGTTGTCAACAATTAGCCTCCAGCAGTTCCAGCCATTACTCTTCAGATTATAGCACACCTCCATGCCTTATTGAGCTGATAGGTTTCAGGACTGTGCCTTCTGTTTTATTTGTTCATGAGATTTGGGTGGCACTAGCTAAGTCAGCCTTTATTGAGCATTTATTACAACATAGAACTTTACAGCGCAGTACAGGCCCTTCAACCCTCGATGTTGCACCAATCTGAAGCCCATCTAACCTATTCAACTCCATTCTCGTCCATATGTCTATCCAATGACCATTTAAATGCCCTGAAAGACGGCGTGTCCACTACTGTTGCGGGCAGTGCATTCCATGCCTGTACTACTCACTGAGTAAAAAAAACTACCTCTGACATCTGTCCTGTATCAATCACCCCTCAATTTAAAGCTATGTCCCCTTGTGCTAGCCATCGCCATCTGAGGAAAAAGGCTCTCACTGTCCAACCTATCTAACCCTCTAGTGATCTTATATGTCTTAATTAAGTCACCTCTCAACCTTCTTCTCTGTAATGAAAACAGCCTCAAGTCTCTCGGCCTTTCCTCGCAAGACCTTCCCTCCATACCAGGCAACATTCCAGTAAATCTCCTCTGAACCCTTTCCAAAGCTTTCACATCCTTCCTGTAATGTGGTGACCAGAACTGCACATAATACTCCAAAAGTGGCTGCACCAGTGTTTTGTACAGCTGCAGCATGCAGCACGATATTGATTATTTATCTGATCTCAGTCAGCATGTGCAGTGGTGGTTTGCTGTTATATAGGTTGTCCTCACTGAAAATCGTGGCCCTGTTCTTAAGAAATCAGTGCTTTAAATGAAATGACTTAAGTGAATCATGGGTTCCCATTGGAATTAAAGTTAAAGCCAGTGTTACGATTCTCTCGGACAGTTTCTCGTTCAGTAAAAACAAAGGAGAAGCTGAATACTGTACCGCACACGTGCAACACCATAGATTCATAGCTGAAATATCTTGTAAAATGACATAAATCATTGAATATAACAGAAATGCTGCATAAATTCACATTTACATGAAATGGGGACTGTGCTACCATAAACACAGTGCGATTAATTTAGACACCATTGACTCCAATTGAGATTTGATAGGGGTTATATTGCTAGACTCTACTGGCATTCACAAAAACCCAAAAATGATAACCACAAGAGGCTGTGAATTCTGCAGTGAGTAACCTGTTTCCTGATATTCAAAAACCTGTCCACCATCTGCAAGGCATAACTCAGGAGAGTGATTGAATGTTCCCCATTTGTACAGATGAGTGCAACTCCAATAACACTTGAGAAGCTTGACATCATCCAGGACAAAGCAGCGTTTTCATAGGAACATAGAAAATAGGTGCAGACGTAGGCCATTTGACCCTTCAAGCCTGCATTCAATATGATCATACTCCTGCTTTCTCTTCATACCTCTTGATCCCTTTAGCCACAAGAGCCATGTGCAGCCCCCTCTTGAATATATCTAACAAACTGGCCCCAACAGCTTTCTGTGGAGAGAATTCCAGGTTCACAACTCTTTGAGTGAAGAAATTCTTCCTTTTCTCCGTTCTGAATGGATTATCCCTTCTTCTTAGACTGTGACTGTGTTTCATTGACATTCTGCCCGTCTCCTTCAACATGCAAGCCCTCCATCACTGACACACAGTTCCTTCCAAACAGTGAGCTCTACCATCTAGAAAGACAGGGGTAACAGATGTTTGGAACACCATGTCCTGCAAGTCACCCTCCAAACCAAAGGCCATCTTGACTTGGAATTATATCATCGTTTCTTCACCTTCGCTGTGTTAAAATCACAGAACTCACTTCCTAACAGCACTGTGGGTGACTACACCCCAAGGACTGCAGTATATCAAGAAAGCATCTCACCCATCTTCCCCAAGGACTGCAGTATATCAAGAAAGCATCTCACCCACCTTCTCCAGGGCAATTAAGACAATAGATGTTGGCCCTGGCAGTGCCACACCCATCCACTGAAAGAGCAAAACAAATTGTGGGGCAGCACTGTTTAACCTTGACACTTGAGAGTTGCAGGGTACTCCTGACATTCAGAGAATATTGTTTTATAGGTCTATGGATGGGGTCAACAGAGTTCAAACCCTGTCAGGGATGTTTGTGAATCATTAGGAAACCAGTAGAAAACATCTCCAAAATAGAAGGATAAGCATAAGTGAGAATTAGTTTATCCCTGCATCACTATATACAACAGCCTTATCATAACCGCTGGTGTGAGGAGGTGACAAGTTCCTTTGGAAATGACAAAGAAGCCCAGTAGGTGCTGTGACTTGCCTCGTTGCTGACTGGGCCACTAGGTTCTCTGTGTGTGTCAGAATCAACTCTGTTTCACTCATATCTGCACGATTTTAAAAACCTCCATTTTATCTCTGCAGCTCATTTCGGTAGGAAGTTACCAAAAACTATGTCTTCTGTGATATCTCCAGACGAATTTGAAGAGAGAGATTTGATCCGATCGAATGATAGCGGTATGTTGACGGGTGGGGTGGGGGGGTGGGGTTAAATAATCTTTGAGAGGAACATCTCGATGAAAAGTTGGCTTACTGTTTGCAGAATACAAGTTGGAAGTCCTTCTGGTGCTTAGATACATAAGAAAATGCCTAAATATAGGTGAATGAGTGGCATGTCTGGTGATGAGGGGTTTGGTGTCATAGAATCCCTACAGCGCAGGAAGTGACCATTCAGCCCATTGGGTTCATACCCACCTTTTGAAGAGCATCCCACCCAGATCACCCCACCAACACCCCCCGCCCCCACCCTATCCCCGTAACCCTACATTTCGCATGGCTAACCCACCTAGCCTGCATATCGCTAGACTTTATGGGTAATTTAGCATGGCCAATTCTCCTAACCTGCACATCTTTGGACTGTGACAGGAAACTGGAGCCCCGGCAGAAACCCATACAGACTCACGGAGAAAATGTGCAAACTCCACACAGACAGCTGAGAATGGAATCAAACCAGTGTCCCTGGCACTATGAGGCATCAGTACCACCCACTGAGCCATCATGCCACCTGTGTCTGAGGAAAGCTAGTGTGAATCACGTGATCTGCCAGGCAGGAGACATCTAGGTGTCTCAGCTTTCTGAGCTTTTACAGATATCTTGTTGAGACTTGCTGTCACACCTGTTGAATGAGGAGTGATGGGCAGGCAGGAACATTTGTCTGTCAGTTGATTTGGCAGCTCATCAATCTCTGCTCCCCAAAGGAAGCAGAAGGAAGCTGAGAATGTAGAACGGGCATGAAGGAAGAAAGGGTGAAAGAAGAGAGGAACGTAAGGTGATAAGGGAAATTAGAGGGGATGAGCAAGAAAGCAAAAAGAGCACAATAGTGGGAAAAGCAAATGAGAGAGAGAAGGGAATGGTGTTTGTTGTGGTGGCAGAGAATGGTGATTTAGGGGAAAGGGGAATGATAGAACCATATGAGAGAAAATGGACAAGAGGGAGGGTTGATGGTGAAATGGGGAGAGGGAGAGATAGGGTAGAAGGAGAGAAAATGCAAGTAGGTTTGGAAGAGAAAATGAATGCAAAACAGAGAGAAAAGATGAGAAAATGACAGCACATAGGCAGGAATAGGGAAGGACAGTGGAGAGGGTAATATAATACAGGTTCAATTTATCTTGAAAATTTTCTCTTAGATTTGACTGACTTGATCAATGAAACTTCAGGAACAACAGGGCGTTTCAAGAAAATCTCACTCTCCAAAGCAGCACAGACTCACCGCCTGAGGAAACTCCGAGCACCAACCAAATGTCGTGAGTGTGAAGGCCTCATTGTGGTGAATGGAGCCGAATGTGAGCAGGTTAGTTGCCTGAACTGTTGGTATTGTCCGAGCACTGCTGAATGCAGTCTAAGGTGGCACAAGACATGGGCTCTCTGCATTTGATTGGTGCTCCAGTGCCCATTGCTAGCTCAGAAAGTTACAGACAGTTGTGTCTGTTGCTTCTATTCCTGACTAACCATCTGGTGGCTTTTAACCTTTGCTGGAATGTGAGCGAGTGAATGTCAGCTGGGGGCATGATCAGCTTTGCCCTGATAGAATAGAGTAACCTGCAAGTGCATTGGCAGAGGAGCTTATTGGGGCAGATTCACCAAGGAATTATGACCAAGAGAAAACTCGGACCTTGAGGAGTAAATTCAGAAGGGCGGTCATTTAACAACAGATTTGAGATCCTGCCATGGTAGCTGATGTTCTTGCAGAAGCTTAACTCTGAAGATTTAGGTCCTGTGAGATTGAAACCCCACTTTATCTTCCTTGGCCCCCTTCACCCAGTGGAAGTGCCTGTCTGAGTTCTTCAGGAGAAACTGAGGTTACAGGGTTGGCAATAGAAAAGGAATGTTGCCGTTTATTGCAAGGGAAATAGATATTAAAGTAGTTAAACTCTGCTAAAGTCTTTCAGGACTTTTGGTGAGATCACAGCTGTACAGATTTAATCAAGAAAGTATATAAAAAGTTGTATTAGAAGCAGTACAGAGAAGATTCATTTGACTGCTTCCTAAAACAAAGGGGTTGCCTTATGAGGAAAGGATGGTCCAAGCAGGACCTGTATCCATTAGTATTTAGAAGAATGAGAGGTGATCTTACTGAAACATAAAATCCTGCATTAGGGGTAGGAGTGAAAACTGCAAGTGCCCATTATTTCCTCTTGTAGAAGAGACTAGGAGACACAACTTAACAATTAGGGATGTCCCATTTAAGTTGGAAATGAGAGAAAAATGCTATTTCACACACAGACCTTAGTCTGTGGAATTCTCTTGCCCAGACAGCAATGGAGACTGGGTCATTGAAATATATTGAGTTAGATAGGTTTTTGATAATTATGGAGTCATGGTTTGGGGGTGGAGAAGCAAATAGGAAAGTGGAGTTCGAGGCACAGTCAGATGAGCCATGATGTAAACAAATGGTGGAGCAGCCTCAAGGAGTCACATAGTCTACTCCTGTTTCTAATTAGAATGTTCATATGAACAGTCCCTCCCCTGTCTGATAAAACACTTACAAACATCCATTGCCATTGCCTGCAAGAAAATTGGGGCCTGGAACATGATTGTGAAGCCAGTTATGGAATTCTCTGTCACAGAAAGCAGTTGTGAGAAGCCTTGCAGCCCTTTGTTGAAAATAACTTCTGTAATGTTCATCCATTCACAAGCTGTGTGTACCTGCATGGTATTCTTTGAGGCTTTGCTGGTGCTGATTAATTGAGTAATTGAGTAATTGTGTTTATTTGAGTATTTGCTCTTCACAGTGCTACCTGGCGTGTCATAGGAAATGCCTCGAATCGGTTGCCATCATGTGTGGACATCGGAAGCTGCAGAACAAGGTCTCTCTCTTTGGTGTTGACTTTGCACAGGTTCCAAGGGAGGCAGCTGATGAGGTCCCCTTCATCATCAGAAAATGCATAGCTGAGATCGACAGCCGGGCACTGAATGTACAGGTAAGAGCAACCCAGCCAAGATCAGAGTGTTGGAAACTGAATATGTTGGAGATAGAGAGCCAGGGAAGCATTGCTATGGTAGCCTGGCAGATAATTACCAGAACTGCAACAGTAGTCTGCTACTACCTTCTCACTGTGTTGTCATCTCTTGACTCTCTCGATGGTGTGTGTCTAAATCCCCTCTACATGGAATATGCCCATCTACCCTCTCCCAAAGAATCTATTGCCAATCTCCCTCTCCTTGTTGAGTTGCACCAAAGTTATCATCATATCCCACAATAGGTGCTATGGCATTTTACCGTAGGTAGTGAGCTGTTTGTTTTTCTTTCAATAATTAGAATCAGATGTCAGTGTTATAGATCAATCAATGTTGTAATTTCTGATTTTTCAGGGGCTCTATCGGGTGAATGGTTCAAAGATTCGCATCTCCAAACTACGCCATTCCTTCGAAAATGGGTGGGACCTCATCAACATGTCCGAGAACTCTCCTCACGATATTACGAATGTATTAACTCTGTATCTTCGAGAGGTGGGTTGAAGTATAGTGAACTCTTGTGTTAAGTCTGATCCCATCATTCTCAAAGCAGCTCTGCTCGGCAAATGTTGATTTTGAATTTCATTCATCAGCTTCTTCAATGGGGGCCACATTATGTCAGTGTCCTCGCTCAGGTTACAGTGCTACCTCTGTGCCTTGGCTAATATTACAGAGCCAGCTTTGTGCTCTGTTTAGGGTTACAGTGCCAGATCTAAACACTGGAAAAAGACACCGTTTTTAGTTCTGTGTCCTCACTAGGTTACAGAGCCAGATTTGTATTCTGTCTATGGTTACAAAGCCAGCTCTGTGCACTGGCTAGAGTTAAAGACCCAGCTCTGTGCAATGGCTTGGGCTTACACGTGGGCAGTAGCAACCCTGGGATTTCACAGGTGAACAGCCCAGATTTTACATCAGCATTAATAAATCAACACGGATTACTGGGTCATTTGGCTTTTGTCTTTGATGGTGAAGATTTGGACAGGCCCATTCCAGGTATTATTGCCAGGTGTACACTTTCATCAAACTGAGGCACTTGGGAATCAACAATGACAGGGAACATAAATCTTTATTTATACCCTTAAGATTCTCTGGTACATGGAAGATTGACTTTGAGAATGTCATACTCTCACTATAGTTCATAAGATATAGGAGGACAATTAGACCACTCAGCCCTTCGACCATGGCCGATATGTTCCTCACCCCCATTTTCCTGCCTTCTCTTCATATCCCTTCAACCCATTACCAATTAAAAGTCTGTCTAACACCTCCTTAAATTTACTCACTGTCCCAGCATCCACCTCACTTTTGGGTAGCAAATTCCACAGATTCACAACCCTTTGGAAGAAACTGTTTCTCCTAAACTCTGTTTTAAATTTGCTACCCTTTATCCTTATCTCGTCCTAGAATGCCCCACAAGAGGAAGCATCCGTTCCACATCTATTTTATTCACACCTTTTATCAATGAATACCTCAATTTGATCTCCCCCATTTTTCATTAACCCAAGCCAGAAACAAACTGCAAATGAATGAGAGTGGGCGGCACGGTGGCACAGTGGTTAGCACTGCTGCCTCACAGCGCCAGAGACCCGGGTTCAATTCCCGCCTCAGGCGACTGTGTGGAGTTTGCACGTTCTCCCCGTGTCTGCGTGAGTTTCCTCCGGGTGCTCCAGTTTCCTCCCACAGTCCAAAGATGTGCAGGTCAGGTGAATTGGCCATGCTAAATTGCCCATAGTGTTAGGTAAGGGGTAAATGTAGGGGTATAGGTGGGTTGCACTTCGGCGGGTTGGTGTGGACATGTTGGGCCGAAGGGCCTGTTTTCACACTGTAATGTAATCAAATGTAATCTAAAGTAAATAAATAGGTGATGTTCTGTAATTCAAAATACATGACATTAGAAAACCTTCTGTAGGCCTATGAGATCACTGAGCCCACAAAGCAGAAAAGCCCTTTGGTAATTAGCTATACCAATTCAATGGTACTTAAACCTGACCTCAGCCTGGGCAGTAACGTTACTTTTAGAAATTATGAGGGTGATGGGATGGGAGCGGTGTGTGGGGGAGGGGCTGGTTGTGGAGAAAGTAGTCACTTTTACATAAACTGCTACTGGAAGAGTTGGATAAAATTTGGACAAACCACGACAACTCTCTCACTTGTACAGATAACTATCTGCCTGACACAGTCTAGGCCCACATGGTAACTTAATAAGTAATTTAGCTACAATATTAGGCAATTTCAGGCAGAGGGCAGAGAGGGCTGGAAAGACACTGAAAAATCGAGAAACTGGAGTACCGTATCCCATTCTGGGCACAAACCTTACGGAAGGATGCATATGGATTATAAAGAGGGTGTAGAAAAGATTCATATGAGTTCCTGGAACGAGAGAGTCCAGTTACATTGATAGACTGCAGCAACATGGAGCTATTGGCCTTGGAGAAAAGTAGAAAGCAAGTAATTGTTCCATTGTGTGGAGGGTCAAAAAATGTGGTGCTAGAAAAGCACAGCCGGTCAGGCAGCATCCAAGGAACCGGAAAGTCGACATGCTTGTCCAGCACTGCCGTGCTTTTCCAACAGCACCCTTTTCGACTCTGATCTTCAGCATCTGCAGTCTTCACTTGTGTGGAGGGGTCAAGAACTAGAGGATACTGATTTAAACTGACTGACTAAAGAGACGATGGTGACATGACTGACATCTTTTTCATACAATATATAGTTCAGATCTGGAGAAAGTGGTAGGGGCAGACTCAGCTGAAGCTTTTGAGAAAGAATTGGGTAATTAACTTAAAAGAAGAACATTTGGAAGGTTCAGGGGAAACGATGAATGTTGGGATTGGGCTCTTGCTGAGAGCCAGTGTGAATGCGATGGGCAGAATGGTATTCTTTCTGTGTTGTAACTATTCTCTAATTTGATGAAAACTTTATGTTTAATTTTGACTTCAAGCTTCCTGAGTCGATTGTTCTCTCCACCCTCTACAATGACTTTATGAACTTTGCCAAAGAGTTACACCTGGCCTGTGAAGAGCTGAAGGACAGCCAAGCCAAGGGAGTGTCTATGCCAGCAGATAAAGTGGCACAGCTCATCCAGCAGGCCAAGGCCTTGCTGCAGAAGCTACCAGCCGCCAACTACAATGCTCTGGAACACATCATTGGGCATCTCTACAGGTAGGCCCAGGATTGATATAGATTTCCAAATTAGATGGTAGTAATGGAACTAGTCGCATTAGTGTCTATAGTGCTTGCAAACTTTAGATGCTGAGTTCCAGTTCTACTAAGATAACTGGTTCTCTAATTTGTGAAGGATGGGAGTCTGCCAGTCTTCTCTGGTCTACCCCATAAACTCATGTAGTGTAGCTGTCTCTAATTGGACTTGGACTAACAAATATGGCATTCGGGCCTGGCTCCTATAGTGGTCTGGAAAAGCGCAGCAGGCAGGCAGCATCCAAGGAACAGGAGAATCGACGTTTCGGGCATAAGCCCTTCTTCCTGAAGAAGGGCTTATGCCCGAAACGTCGATTCTTCTGTTCCTTGGATGCTGCCTGACCTGCTGCGCTTTTCCAGCAACACATTTTCAGCTCTGATCTCCAGCATCTGCAGCCCTCACTTTCTCCTATGGTGGTCTACCTATAATAGCCACTATCCTGGCTAGCTCATTACGCAGTCATCATCTGGTACCGATGCAACCCTTTATTCCACAGATTAATCAGCTTCTTTAGAACCAGAGAAGTTCCTGGAAGATTTTGTATATTGAGCATGATGCTAGTCACAGCTATATGCATGCATTGTGATACCAGAATCTATTCCATGATATCAACTTGATATCTCAGTCTTGCCACCACTGGGGATAGTTGGGAAGTGTTGGAAGACCTAGATGATGCAAAGACTCAATAGATTTGGGGAAAAGGTGATGTTGTGGTAATGTCACTGAACTAATAATCCAGAGGGCCTGGCTAATAATCTGGGAACTTGGGTTCAACCTCCAACACAACAGCTAGTGGAATTTAAATTCAGTTATTGAATCTGAAATATAAAGCCAGTGTCAGTAATGGTGACCATTGTTTATTGTAAAAACCTATTTGGATCAGGAAAATCTGCCATCCTTACCCAGTCTAGCCTGTGACTCCAGACCCACAGCAAAACAGTTGTCTCTTAACTGTTCTTGGTTCAGGGTTGGGCAACAACTTAAGGACACCCTGAAAGAATAAGAAACATCTGAAGCGAAAGGGCAGATTAGTGCAATTGGGCCAGTTGGAAATACCTGAAAGACCAAATAGGTAAAGAATTTTCCATTAGGTCTGTAACTAGCCTGGGAAGGTTTGTATTAGTTAAGATTGACAGAAAGATTTGGGTGATGGAGAGATGGTATCTACAAGATAATGATGTGAGTGAACACAAAGCAGATTTGCTCACATTCAATAAGAACTTCCACATTCCAAAGTTTCCCAAATTTGAGTAGAGTATATCACACACCAAGATATCTGGTCTCAGCTGGTTTGTTGGAAGGGTGGAAAGAGATGAAGAAGGCAATGCAATGAAGGACAGGAGGTTAGCGTTAGTGTTATCCATTATTTCCAAATGGAAAGCTGCCCTTACCTATATTTAGGGGTTTCAGGCTTCAATTAAAGACTGTTAAGGTCAAACATTGCTCCCTCATGAGGGATAGGCACTTTGGTAAGGCAGCGGATGGAAGCTAGTTGTTGCTGACACCTTTCTGGGTCATCTTTCAGATGTTATGAAAATGCTTCATATCTAATATTTCTTAGGGGATTTAAATTTAGAATAATTATAGAAAAATTTATCTTTTTCAAGTTAAAAGAAAAACCTAGAATGGTTTGAAAGATCATTGTGGATATTGGAATTTTTTTTTTAACATGGCTTCCTGGAGACCACTGTTGGAGCTGTTGAACAGTGGCTGGCTCGGAGAGTGTTTTGCTTTGCCTTTTGTTGCGGGTCAAGCTACCTAGCTGATAATTTTTTTCTGAAAAGAAAACACTTTTGATAAGTTCAGGATGAAACCTATCTGTTCTTCTGAGAAAGTGATTGAAGGAACATCTCAATATTGGAGTTCTTGAGCAAGCTTTGTCTACTAAGACTCCAGAGACAACCATGTCTGATTAATGATGTGGTTAGACATGCCAGAACATCAGACTTTGGAACCTTCTACACTAGACTTTTGACCTTTGTGTCTTCAAAATAACCCATTGGCCAAGATGTATTTTCTTTCAGAAGGCCAATCTCTGCAGATAAATCGTTTTTCCCCTCATTTCCTTAAGTGTTACTTTAGCAAATGTTATAGGAATATTTAGAGAGAAAAAGATTTATACTTCAATATTACCGACTGTGTATGTTACCAATTATCAGTAACTTTATGAAATAAGTTTGGCTTTGATAACCAAATAATAATGGTGTTTAAAAGCAAAATACAGTGGATGCTGGAAATCGGAAATAAAAACAGAAAGTGTTGGAGAAACTCAAAAGGTCTGGCAGCATTTGTGCAGAAATAAACACTTATTGCTTCAAATCCAATATGACTTCTTTAGAACTCCTTAGAAGAGTCATATTGATTTGAAACACTTATTCTGTACCTCTCTCCACTGATGCTACTAGATCAGTTGAATTTCTCCAGCACTTCATAAAATTTCAATTATTGTGTTTAATAGGTCTTTTTGTTTAAAACCTGATACAGGTAAGGTAGTTAATTGACCATCTTCATATATGGAAATGTATGTTTATTTTAGGTTGTGCCCTGTTAAGTAATGGGGCCAAGGTGATAGTGCATTCCCTGGCTTCAGTTGTAACACCAGAAGGGGTGTGTAAACTATTGTTTCAGTTGCTTCAAGATAGATATCTCTTCCTCTTGCAGAGTGACAGAACAATGCGAAGAGAACAAGATGTCGTCGAACAGCCTGGGAATAATCTTTGGCCCCACACTGATACGACCTCCAGCTCTGGAAGACACAGCTTCCATGACTTCCCTGGTTAGCTGTGGATATCAGGCTCAGATTATAGACTTCCTGATCACACAATGCAATCAGATCTTCGAACCTAAGCAAGACCTCAAAACCTGGCCAACAGAAATGCCAGCAAACCAAGAGAAGGCAGCCCTGGGCACAGCAAAAGGCAGGAGCAATTCTTCTGAGGTACTGTCTTGCAGAATTATCGCAAGATTGTAGCAAAGATAAAGTGTTAAGTTAGGAGTCTTGTGAAATGGTGGTAGCATCACTATCTCTGAGCTAGAACCTCTGGATTCAAGTCCTGATTATCATGCAGATGTATCATGACATATCTAAACAGGTCAATGAAAAATAACTCAAAGTATCAGGTCGGTAGAATCTCGAAGATACACATATTGTCATATTTTATGTTGGCAGCCACTGCTTGAATCATCCACTATAGGCATACATATTTGCAAACATAATCTGGGTGGACCAGACCCACTATCCCTTAGTTTCGACCCATCTCAAGTACTGCTGTAAATCAAAGCAATTCAATCGTTGAATTGTGTAGCTGGAAAGTTTGAGAATGCAGGAACTCCCATCAAAGAACACAGCCAGGAGAATAATTTCCACTTGCCTCAGACAACACTGTGAGAGGAAATAGAGTATTATTGGGAAGGGTGGGGGATAGTTGGGAATGAAAAAGAGAGGGAAGGGAAATAAAGGAGTGAGGACAGAGATGGGACTTTGTTACGCTTTCATGCAATGTGGGCATCATTAGCTGGGCCGGCATTTGTTGCCCATCCTTAACAGCCCATCCTTAACTGAGTGGCCGGTTAGGCCATTTCAGAGAGCCACATTGATGTGAGTCTGAAATCACAAGTGAACTAAACCAGGTAAGGACAGCAGATTCCCTTCCTTAAAAGAGCATAAGTGAACCAGGTGTTGAGAGAGAGGCAGAATTGCAATATCTATAGCTGGGGAGTGTTGTAGTGTTTATGTAAAGCAGAGAAGTTGGTAAGGCTTCCGTGTCTGCATTGAATTGAGAAGAGATTAGAGTCTCAGTAAATGGGAGTAACTGGGGAACTGAATGTCGAAGAATGACCACTGTTACAAAACAAGATGTTGCTGTATTTTTTGGGATGGCACGGTAGCGCAGTTGTTAGCACTGCTGTCTCACAGCGCCAGGGACTTGGGTTCAATTCCTGCCTCAGGCAACTGTCTGTGCTGAGTTTGCACATTCTCCCCGTGAATACGTGGGTTTCCTCCGGGTGCTCTGGATTCCTCCCACAGTCCAAAGATGTGCAGGTTAGGTGAATTGGCCATGCTAAATTGCCTGTAGCGTTAGGTGCATTAGTCAGGGGTAAATGTAGGGGAATGGGTCTGGGTGGGTTACTTTTCGGAGGATTGGTGTGGACTTGTTGAGCTGAAGGGCCTATTTCCACACTGTAGGGAATCTAATCTTTTTCCTTTCTCTAAATCAACTAGTCTGAAACTGAAGTTTGTAAATTTTAAGATTAAAATGTCAGCATTTTCCAGCTGAGGGAACCCACTGCTCTTAAGTAAAAGACCAGGTTAGTGATGGACACAATGATTTCCCCAATGGGTTTTCAACTCTGATATATTTTCCAATACAGTGAAAGGATGTTAACTAAACTTAACAAATTACGGTACAAAGCCCTTGTAGTTTATTTTCCTAAGTCTTCTATTTCTGCTTTTCCTTTGCCCTGTAGACAACTTACCCTGTATACAGTTGTGGCGGCACGGTGGCCCAGTGGTTAGCACTGCTGCCTCATAGTGCCTGTAGACCCGGGTTCAATTCCCGACTCAGGCGACTGACTGTGTGGAGTTTGCACATTCTCCCCGTGTCTGCGTGGGTTTCCTCCGGGTGCTCCGGTTTCCTCCCACAGTCCAAAGATGTGCGGGTCAGGTGAATTGGCCATGCTAAATTGCCCGTAGTGTTAGGTTAAAGGGGTAAAGGTAGGGGTATGGGTGGGTTGCGCTTCGGCGGGTCGGTGTGGACTTGGTGGGCCGAAGGGCCTGTTTCCACACTGTAAGTAATCTAATCTAATCTAATCTAATCTAATCAGTTGAACGCAACACTTCAGTGCTGTCTGATGAACAGCTGCATTGTCAGAGGTGCTGTCCTCAAATGAGAACAAGGTCCTATTTATTTGTTCATTTTATATTTAAAGGTTCATGCACTGTTCATTTGAAGAGGAGGTTGTTCCTCTGACTGCTGTTTGCTGGAGATTGCTGTATATAGGATGGCTGCCTCTGTGATGATAACTGGAGTATGCTGGCTGTGAAGCATCAAAGGTGCTTTGTGACTTGCCAGAAGGTGCTATATAAATGTACATTCCAAATTCCCTCCTTTCATCCTCAAGCAACACTCCCATAACATACAATGAATTAATCTCAAAATGAAATACTGAACATAATCAATGTCTTTTTCTTCTGTTCCCCCCTTCATTCCCCCCAAAGGGTGTTTTCCCTGGGCTATGAAAACGTATCAGGACTGATTGAAAATGTCTTGGATTTTTGTAAAAATAACAGCACATAATTTTTTTTAAAAACTAGGATCAGGACTCTGCAAGAAAATGATAATATTTTAAACAAATCTTCAGACATTTATATTTAAAAAATGGAGGACGTAACAGAAAATGTTTTCAGTGCAGACAGTCCAGCTGCAAGGGCACCAGAGAAAACCACAGCCTACACGTTTTTCTCCAACCCACTCACCAAACTGAGGTGGGACTAACATTTCATTCCTTCACTGTCGCTGGGTGAAACTCCTGGAACTCTCTGCCTTAGATCACTGTGGGTGTACCTTCACCCCAAAGGCTGTCATGATTTAAGAATGATTTGGAGATGCCGGTGTTGGACTGGGGTGCACAAAGTTAAAAATCACACAACACCAGGTTATAGTTATATGATTTAAGTTATATGATTTAAGAAGGCAACTCACCACCACCTCCTCATGGAAGTTAGGCATGGGCAATAAGTGCTGACCTAACCAGTGATATCCAGATGTCCTGCATCAAATGTTTCTAGAGAATGCTGACTGGACATATGGCCGTGAGGGAATTGATGGCCAAGTGACACTCGATTTCCGTTGTTGAACTGACTTCACACTGTAGGGAGCAAGTAAATGACAATGTACTTCCCTACACTTTCCGGAGGAGTCACAGACCAGTATGTGATTTCCTTCACTGGAAGCAGTGACTGAATGTAGCTGCCCCAGATTGTAACTTGGCACTGGAGGGAACAGATGTCCCTGGATCTGTTTGTTTCAGTGAAAATAGGTGACACAATGGATTTCAGATGGTAGATCTTGCTGGCTGCTGTGTGCTTACTGTCCAGTCTCTCCTATTGCAGAGTCTGGTTTTGAAAAGAAATTCAAGTGAAGGATATGTTTCGGACAAATCCTCGTCAAACGAAGCTCTTGATGACACACGGGACCAACGGAGAGAGAGCTCTGGCAGCAGCGACATGACAGGTGAGTGGGATGCACACACGTGTGAATAAATGGATAAAGGGGATTAACCCCATGGCTTAAAGGTTCAAATTTCATCCAAGCTGTTGGTGCCTATCCCATTTTTCCTCTCTACGATGCATGGAGCAGGGCAAGTATCTGGCATGTTTGGGAATCAGATATTCCAACTTGAGAAAAGCAAGTTATGCCAGCAGCTATACCAATCATGTTGCTGTCAGGTTTAGCCACTAAGATTGTAAGTGCATCATTCAGATCATCCAGGGCAGCAGGGTCATTGGAGACCTGGGTTAGGGGGAGCAGTTGTCTTGTCCTTTAGAAAGAGGCTTGGGTAAGGGGTCCCTTGTGTTTAACAGACCAACACCCACATAGTAAAAGAGACAGCTAAAGAAATTGAAATTTACAAGGATTTTATTGTAAATCTACAGTTAAGCACAAACACCAGTTTCCACCTTTCCCTCCTGTCAGGAAACAAAACCCCAATTGGGGGTGAATTCTTTTTGCAAAATAAACCCATCACCAAATTTACAAATAACAAACACTTGAATCCATGTCTTTTATTTAACCTCTTAACAACCATAGTTTTAGCTATTTTAATCAACCTGTCTGCACATACCATGACACATCTGGGCAGGTAGGACTTGAATGTTGGCATCCTCGCCCAGAGGCAGGGATGTGCCTCTGTGCCATAAGACCCCGAGAGAACAATCTTTGTTTACTTTTTTTAAGAAAACCACCCTGTACTGACATGTTATAGTACAGCTCTGGAGCAGGTGGGACTTAAACTCAAGCCTCTGGCCCAGAGGCAGGGAGGCAAAACCTACTTTTTTTTAAATTTTATAAAACCCACCACCAATTAAAGTAAACACCTAATTCACAGTTACAAGCACAGTCTAGCAGGGGCTTGAAACACTCCTTTGTGTATTATAAAAACTCACCACCAATTCACCCAATTTACTAAATAACAAATAAACGCAGCCCAAAAGAGGCAGTGTCACAATAATAAAGAGGAAGCGGCTAAATCAAAATGGAGATGGTTAATTAATTAATGTACCCCAGTTCCCGCAGCACCCACCTCTCTCGCAAAGTCTCGAGGGTGCTGGTGAAAAATCAAGGTCAACCACAGAAGACAGGCAGACAGTCGGCTTTATGATCTCTCCACAGCCCACTGCCTGGACATGTTGACAGCTGCTTTAGCCAGGCCCAGAAGCACGTCATCGAGGAGACCCTTTGACATGCCTACCCAAACTGCTCTGCCCCCTCCCCACACTTGGTACCCAAAGATCAGAATCATGGTGCTGAAGGTGCAGTCAAAGGAACGGTAACAAGTTTCTCAAATTAAAGACATTTTGGACAGGTCCATGGATAGGAAAGGTTTAGAGTGAGAGATGAGCCGAGAGTGTGGTGCTGGAAAAGCACAGCCGGTCAGGCAGCATCCAAGGAGCAAGAAAATCAACATCTTGCCAAAAGCCCTCCTTATGAAGGGCTTTTGCCTGAAATGTCGATTTTTCTGCTCAGGTCAGGAAGCTGCCTGACCTGCTGTGCTTGTCCAACACCACACTCTCTACTATAATCTCCAGCATCTGCAGTCCTCACTTTCACTTAGAGGGATATGAGCCAAACATTTGGGACTAGTTCAGTTTCGGAAACCTGGTTGGCATGGGCGAATTGGGCGGAAGGGTCTGTTTCTGTGCTGTATGATTCTAAATAACTAAAAAGGGAAACAGAGTTTCATGAGCATCACCTGCTTTCAGGCAGGAGCTAATGCTGTTCTGGTTTTACCCTTAGAAAGTCCTGCATTTCTAAAATGGACGCCACATTCAGGGTTAAAGGCCTTGACCAGTGGTGTAACCAATGAATTTTTAGCATTGATGGCAAAAGTGCTAGAAACAAGGAGTATGAATAGAATAAACTATTTGGCCCATCTCATCTGTGAGGGCAACAAGATCCAGACGGATGGTCCTTCGCACTTGTGTTACCTTTAAGTGAAGTGGTCAATAGGAAACCACCTCATGTAGCCTCTACCCCAGAAAAAAAACAGAAGGACAATGAGGAGTGGAAAAATGATCAAAATAATTAGAATCTACCTTTGGACATATTCAGATCCTCAATGCAGTTGGAAAAACAAGATTGATCTGAGGAAATGTGCTGCTTTTTCAGCCTCAGAAAGGCTGTAACTACACATTACAAGGGCACAGCGCCAGGGACCCAGGTTCAATCTCACCATCGGGTGACTGTGTCTGTGTGGAGTTTGCACATTCTCCCCATGTTTGTGTGGGCTTCCTCCGGGTGCTCCAGTTTCCTCCCACAGAGAGTGGTGGGTGCAAGGAA
This sequence comes from Chiloscyllium plagiosum, assembly GCF_037043375.1. Taxonomy (NCBI): domain Eukaryota; kingdom Metazoa; phylum Chordata; class Chondrichthyes; order Orectolobiformes; family Hemiscylliidae; genus Chiloscyllium; species Chiloscyllium plagiosum. The sequence goes on along the minus strand of NW_028270183.1, from coordinate 23,304,429 downwards.
TGCAGTGCCGGCAGTGGTTGTAGACTCAGATACATTAGGGATATTTAAGCAGCTCTTGGATAGGCACATGGAGGATAGTAAAATGAAGATTCTGTGGGTTAGTAGGATAAAAGGTCGGCACAACATCAACAGCCAAAGGGCATGTACTGGCTCTTCTATGTGCAAGTTAGGTGGATTGGCTATGCTGAATTTCCCCATAGTGTCCAGGCGAGATGTGTTAGTCATGGGAAATGTGGGGTTATAGTGTAGGGGGAGGTGGGTCTGGATTGGATGCCCTTTGGAGAATTGGTGTGAACTTGAGGTGCCAAATGGCCTGCTTCCACACCGTGTGGATTTGATGGTTCTATCCTGCCCTCATACCCCCCCCCCCCCTTAATCCTGTCACTGTGTGTGACCAACCTGGACCAACTTGGGGTGAGGAGGTGAGGGGGGTGGGTCCTTCACCTCTGAAAATCTATCACTAATGTATTTTTGTTGTTGTTGTTTTCTCTTTACCCTACTTCTTTCAGCTGCAGGCCTAGTGGAGGCAACGAGGCAGGTAGCTGAGGACTCTCACTCCCTGGATGGCCAGGATTGGGAAAGCGACGGCAGCGCTGAGCCCATGTTACCTCGATGCAACTTCAGCCGGCAGCCGGGCAAGTACCAGCGATACGGCCAGGCCAAGAGCCGGGCCATCATCCCCAAACCCTCGGCTCTCCCTATCATCACAGCCGGCCTGCCCTCGACTCTGACAGGGGATAAGGAGAATACCCGGGCTGTCCCCGACAGCGGTGTGGTGGTGGCAGCGGCCGCAGACACAGAGAGGAGAGTGAGCAGCTCGAGCCGGAGCTCATCGCCAGACAGCGGTACCCTGCGGCGCTCAGGCGGCAAACACAAGCGCTTTGAGATGACCGTGGGGACGGCCCGGCTGGTGTCAAAGCTGCAGGACAGGAGACGGGTGGACAGCAGTGAGGCCGACACTGAGGGCGAGAAGTCCAGCTTGGAGCAGCCGGAAGCTGCTGATGCCCCGGATCCACTGGGAGAGTTGGAGGAAGAGCAGCGGCAGCATCAGCACACGGTTAATGCTGAACTGAACTCAAACCAGTCCAACAACGTGTGTCAAGAGCTGGTGGATGGGCAGCGAGAGAAGCGGCGGGACATCGAGAGGATGCTGTATGTGTCCCGTCAGCGGCAGAGCACCGAGGAGAGAGAGGTCCACTTTGTGTGAGGGAGGGAGAGGGGTCAGAGCAGGGAGATGTACAGACATAATCCAAACACTGTCCACTTGTTAGCTGTCACCATCGTGACTCATTAGTGACTAACTGCAAGATATAAAACAAAGATCAGAGAGAGACTCTGCCTGATGCCTTGTCAACCACATGCATTTACATAGAGCCTTTGACATAGGCAACAAAAACAGAAATTGCTGGAAAAGCTCAGCATCTGTGGAGCGAAATCATTTTGACATAGGACCTGGGCAGAGTAAAGAACACGCAGACAGGCTGCCTGGCACCTCATGAACGATATCCATTCACATAGCACCTTTGATGCAGGGAAGTGTTCCAACATAAACAACTACGGACGCTGGGCAAATCTATAACAAAACAAATTGTAAGGTGCTGGAGAAACTCAGCCGATTTGGCAACATCTGTGGAGAGAGAAAGAAACATAATTAATATTTTGAGTCCAATGATCCTTGGTCAGTTCTGATCAAATCCCACATCCAGACTCAAAACATTAACTCTTTTTTTCCTCTCTCCTTGGATGGTCCCAGACCTGCTGAGTTTCTCCAGCACTTGCTGGTCTTACTGAAGTATTCCAAAGCACTGGCAGGGTGGCTAACAATCCTTCTTGTATATTTTACAAACAGATTTCTGTCCTAAAAGACTCCTTGGTGCAATGTTTTCCATCTTTTACCTCAAGCTTTTTTATATATATTGCAATATTATAAATCCCAAAAAAGATTTAAAGAGTTTTGTTAACATTTAGTTGAATCTTGGTAATTATTAACAGGGCTGTTATGTTGCTCACTTGAAGGATAAACATCAAGAGTTGGACAGAGACTAGGAGTTCTATGGTGAATAACTCACCTCCTGACTTCCCTTGGTCTGTCCACTATCTACAGGGCTAATTTCAGGAGTGTGATGGAATATTTCCCAGTTGCCTGGATGGGTGCAGCTCCAATAACATTTGAGAAGCTTGACACCATACAGCTCAAAGCTGCCCGTTTCATCAGCACCACATCCATAAATATTCTGTCCCTCCGCCATCCTGAGTGGCAGTAGTATGTACCATCTACAAGATGCACTCTGCCAACGCATCAAGGCTGCTTCGACAGTACCTTTTAGACCCAAGTCCTCTGTCACCTGGAAGGACTAAGATAGTAGAGGACAGCATGCTGGCTGGGTGGTTAGCACTGGTGCTTCACAGTTGCAGGGACCTGGGTATGGTTCCAGCTTCAGGTGATTGTGTGGAGTTTGCATGTTCTCTCTATGTCTGTGTGGGTTTCTGCTGGGTGCTCTCACAGTCCAAAGATATAGAAGTTAGGTGGATTAGCCATGCTAAATTGCCCATAGTGTTCAGGGATGTGTAAGTTAGGTGTGTTAGCCATGGGAAATGCAGTTATGGGCATAGGATAGGGGGCTGGGCCTGGGTAGGAAGCTCTTCAGAGGGTTGGTGTGGACTTGTTGGGCTGAATGGCCTGTTTCCATGCTGTGGGGATTCTGAGATGCATGAGAACATTATCACATGCAAATGTCCCTCCAAATCCCACAACATTCTGACTTGGAAATATATCACTGTTCCTTCACTATCACTGGGTAAAACCTGCTCCCAACAGCATTGTAGGTGTACTTACACCATATAGACTGCAGGGGCTTCACCATCACTGTAGGGAATCTAATCTAATCATCACCTTATTAAGGGGCAATTAGGATTGGCAATATATGCTGACCCAGTCAGCAATGCACACATCCTGTGAATTAATATATTTTAAAAAGTTTGTCTGGTTGGGTTTACATTTCTGTTTTTGCTGGGGAGGCAATGTGTAGTGATGTTATTGCTATACTATCAATCCAGAAACTCAGCTAATCTTCTGGGGTCCTGGGTTTACATCACCACGGCAGGTTGTGAAATTTGAATTCAATAAAGAATCTGGAATTAAGGGTCCAATGATGACCATGAAACCATTGTTGATTGTCAGGAAAAGCCCATCTGGATCACTAGTGTCTTTAAGGAAGGAAATCTGTCATCCTTACTTGGTCTGGCCTTCGTGTGACTTCAGACCCACGGCAATGTGGTTGACTATTAACTGCCCTCTGGGCAATTAGGGATGGGCAACAAATCCAGTCATCCAAATCCCATGAGTGAATAAAAATCTCTAATTCTGGTAATAACACTAAGCCACAAACCCAGAGACTGTGAGATTAAATCCCATGGCAACAGTTTGACAATTTCAAGTCTGCTATCAAGAACTACAAGTAAAATGCTGACTGCAAAGCTGTTGGATTGTCATCAAAACTGAACTGGTTCACTTCAGATGGGAGATCTGCTCTTAGCTGGTCTGGCCCCTTTGAGTGATCCAGTCTCACTCAACTGAAGCTCATCTTGATCTGATGTAATCTAGCATGAAGTGATGCAGAGCTTCCCCCAGTTTGAAGGTCACCAACTCTGAGGGTACTCATTGAGTATTTTTAAGATGGAGATAGATAGCTTCTTGATTGTCCAGGGGATCAAGGGTTACAGGGAGAAAGATGGAGGAAGAATGGGGTTGAAAAACTTATCAGTCATGATTGAATGGTGGAGCATACTTGATGGGCTGAATGGCCTAATTTCTGCTCCTACATCTTATGGAGGCAGCAATGAGGCGTGGATCTCACTCAGATTTCTAAAAACAGTTAGGCCCCTTTAAATCCTCACATTTCTTTATGGTTATAGCACGGCCTAATGCATTGCTCTCTTAAGGCCTGATTACAGCTGCAAAAAAGTGATTGGAAAGGTGGGTACTCTTTTGTCTTCCTTGTCGAAACTATACATTTACATTGACTTCCTGGAAACTCAACTCCTGTTGCCCCACCCAGTCCTCTGCCACCCCCATTACTCAACAGCTCTCATAAAGCCCATTCCCCAAAATTTTCAGTCTGGGATTGCATAAAATCTGAGGCAGGAAAAAAGTGGGAAAAGTTTTGGAAGAAGTAGTCCAGCAGGCCCCTCACTTAGAGTCATAGAGATGTACAACACTGAAACACACCCTTCGGTCCAACCCGTCCATGCCGACCAGATATCCTAATCTAATCTAGTCCCATTTGCCAGCACTTGGCCCATATCCCTCTATTCATATACCCATCCGGATGCCTTTTAAATGCTGCAATTGTATCAGCCTCCACCACTTCCTCTGGCAGCTCATTCCATACATGCACCACCCTCTGCTTGAAAAGTTGCACCTTAGGTCCCTTTTATATCTTTCCCCTCTCACCCTAAACCAATGCCCTCTAGTTCTGGACTCCCCCACCCAGGGAAAAGACTTTGTCTACTTATCTTATCTCTGCCCCTCATGATTTTATAAAACTCCTTAAGGTCACCCCTCAGCCTCTGACGCTCCAGAAAAAATAGCCCCAGCCTCTCCCGAAAGCTCAAATCCTCCAACCCTGGCAACATCCTTGTAAATCTTTTCTGAACCCTTTCAAGTTTCACAACATCCTTCCGATAGTATGGAGACCAGAACTGCACGCAATATTCCAAAAATGGACTAACCAATGTCCTGTACTGCCACAACATGACCTCACCAACTCCTATACTCAATGCTCTGACCAATAAAGGAAAGCATACCAAACACCTTCTTCACTATCCTATCTGCATGTGACTCCACTTTCAAGGAGCTATGAACCTGCACTCCAAGGTCTCTTTGTTCAGCAACAATCCCTAGGATCTTACGATTAATTGTATAAGTCCTGCTCTTTGCTTTTCCAAAATGCAGCACCTCACATTTATCTAAAATAAACTCCATCTGCCACTCCTCAGCCCATTGATCAAGATCCCATTATATTTGAGGTAACCCTCTTCACTGTCCACTATACCTCCAATTTTGGTGTCATCTGCAAACTTACTAACTGTACCTCCCATATTCACATCCAAATCATTAATATAAATGATGAATCAGCACCGATCCTTGTGCTACACCACTTGTCACAGGCCTCTAGTCTGAAAAACAATCCACCACCGCCCTCTGTCTTCTCCCTTTAAGCCAGTTCTGTATCCAACTGGCTAGTTCTCCCTGTATTCCATGAGATCTAACCTTGCTAATCAGTCTCCCATGGGGAGCCTTGTCGGATGCCTTACTGAGGTCCATATAGATCACGTCCACCGCTTTGCCCTCATCAATCCTCTTTGTTACTTCTTCAAAACCCTCAGTCAAGTTTGTGAGACATGATTTCCCACGCACAAAGCCAGGCTGACTATCCCTAAGCAGTCCTTGCCTTTCCAAATCCATGTACATCCTGTCCCTCAGGATTCCTTCCAGCACCTTGCCCACCACCGATGTCAGGCTCACCAGTCTACAGTTCCCTGACTTTTCCTTACCATCTTTCACTTTTATCAAGGTGGTACCATCTTCTCAAAGGGAACTATATTTGGGCAATAGTTTTACCAGAAACACCTACATTCACAAAGCAAATGATATATTAAAAAGAGATCCTTGTAAACTAGCTTGCCAATCTTTTCTTATCAAGCCAACAATTTCTGGGATGCATGGCTCCTCTCCGAAGCCAGGAAACAGATGTATAACACTGAAACATGGCAACTAAAAGGATGGTAGGGATTGAGGATTGTGGTGGGGGGAGTGTTATAGGCTGGATTAGACCGCTCAAAATATTTTAAGAAGGTAGCCTAGACCTTAACCTTTTCTTATTTTAAAAGCAAAGGTGAAGTACCTGTTCCCGATGCAATGCGACTGGTCAAATTACTCGACGTTAAGTAAAACAATTTAACACTGTTAATATACAACCAAAAAAAAAGGAATTTAGAATAGCTTACCTATTGGAATACTTAACCAAATAATAGATACAGTAACTATTTTTCTAATTAACTATTCCAGTATAGTAACATCCCCTGAGCACACCCCTTGGCAAAAAGGCAAAATCAGACACATTCTTACATGCATTTCTCCAATCCAGGAGGAATAAACATCGAAAATAAATTCGGAGGAAGTGGCAGCCAGGAGACATTCACTGAAGCTTCCAACACTTTTGAGATCCCAATAGCTTCTGCTTAAAGCTAGATCTAAAAATAAAGAAACAATACTGGTCACAATCAGGCTGCTTCCATTGTTCCAGCTTAAAAAGACCTAAGGCCTTACAAGCTGTTTACTTTCTTCGGGAAACTCTACCTCTGCCTTACAAACTCTCCTAAAATAAAACAAGACAAAATAACTTCTTGAAAACCACAGCACCAACACAGGAGAAAGCATGGTTTGAATGGATCTCCATCCAGACTTCACTTCTGCCAACTGCAATGCGAAAATGTCAGGATTTGAGGATAGAGTTAAGTGCGTCCAAGCAGCTGTTAATGAGATGTCTCAACAGTGACCTTGAATGCAAACCCCAACTTCTTGGCTTTAGGGAACTGAAGTGTGGGATATCTAAAACACAGAATACAATGGGAGATACGATTTTGGAGAAGATTTCAGATTGTAAGTTTGGTCACTAAGCTAGTAGATTTGTTCTCAGACATTTTGTCACCAGCTAGGTAACATCATCTGTGAGCCTTTGGTGAAGTGCTAGTCTTCTGTCCCACTTGCTATTTATGTGTCTTGGTCTGTTGTGGTGGGTGATATCACTTCCGGTTCTGTTTCTGAGAGGTTGGTAAATGGGGTCCAAATCGATATGTTTGTTAAAGGAGTTCCGGTTTGAATGTCAGGCCTCTAGGAATTCCCATGCGTGTCTTTGTTTAGCCCGTCCCAGGATGTATTATTCAAGTCGAACTGGTGTCCTCCTTCTTCTGTGTGTATGAATACCAGTGATAGTTGATCATGTCTTTTGGTGGTTAGTTGGTGCTCATGTATCCTGGTGGCTAGTTTCCTGCCTGTCTGTCCAATGTAATGTTTGTTGCAGTCCTTGTCGGGTATTTTGTATATGATGTCCGTTCTGCTGGTTGTTGGTATTGGATCCTTTAAATTCATCAGGAGCTGTTTCAGTGTGGTGGTAGGTTTGTAGGCTACCATGATGCCTTGTGGCCAGAGTAGTCTGGTCATTATTTCCGAGATGTCTTTGATGTATGGCAGGGTGGCTAGAGTCTCTGGGCATGTTGTGTCTTCTGAAGTGTAGGCCTGTTGTTTAGGAATCGATGGACTGCACTTATCAGGTACCCATTGTTCCTGAATACGTTGTACAGCTGTTTTTCCTTAGCTTCCCTTAGCTCCTGGGTGCTGCAGTGTGTTGTGGCTCATTTTAATAATGTCCTGATGCAGCTCCGTTTGTAGGTGGTGGGATGATTGCTCCTGTAGTTGAGTATCTGGTCACCAATGGGACGGCTGGGATCACCAATATCAGGACTCTTCGCAGAGGCAGTTATGCAGCGGTTAGAATGAACAGCCCTTCCCAAGCATTGGGTCTGCTATGTTATTGATACCTTTGTCATCACAAAATGCAACAAGTTAGAAGAAACCCACAAACACATAAACAACACCCTTACCGGTATAAAGTTCACCAAAGAGAAAGAGAACAATAACAGACTCCCCTTCCTAAACGTCATGGTAGAATGCAAAGCTAATGGAGATCTACAGACCAGCATTTACAGGAAAGCCACACACACTGTCCAGATACTCAACTACAGGAGCAATCATCCCACCACACATACATGGAGCTGCATCAGAACATTATTTAAACGAGCCACAGCAGCACCCAGGAACTAAGAAGCTGAGGAAAAATACCTATACAACATATTCAGGAACAATGGGTATCAGATAAGCACAATCTGTTGATTTTTAAACAACAAACCTTAACAAGAAGACTCTAGACACCCTGCCATACATCAAAGACATCTCAGAGATGAGAACCAGACTACTCCAGCTTCTAGCCCACAAACCTACCACCGCACTGAAACTGCTCTAATGAATTTAAAGTACCCCATACCAACCAACCAGCAGAATGAACTTCATAAACAAAATACTCTAGAAGGACTGCAACAAACATTACATTGGACATACAGGCAGGAAGCTAGCCACCAGGATACATGAGCACCAAACAGTGACCAAAAGATATGACCAACTATCACTATTATCCATACATGCAGTTTGACCAGTACAATACATCCTGGGACAGGCTAAACTAAGACACAATTCCTAGAGGTCTGGGATTCAACATTTCAATTTTGACCCCATTTACCAACCTCTCAGAAAAAGAATCAGAAGTGATATCACCCATCACAACACACCAAGACACATAAGTAGCAAGTGGGACAGAACACCAGCGCTTCATCAGAGGCTCACCGATGATGTTACCTAGCATGGTGACAAAACGTCTCCCAGCTCAGCGAGCAAACTTACAACCTGATAATGGAAGAATTCAATGTGGGAACACAACACTCCCTCCCCCTAATTCATTTAATCTTCCCATCAAAATAAAACCTATCCGTCCCAAACAGCAATAGCACATTAACCAGGTGCTTGCACTGTCACCAGTAGTGTCGCTAATCTTCTAGGATTGTCCTGCAGTCTGTAGAAATGAAAGAAGAATCTCTTAGGCTCAAGAAATCCAAGAGAAAATGTGTGTTGCTGAACAGAGAGCCATGTTTCTAAAGCTTTGCTCTCACCAGGACAAAGTCAAGTATGCCATGCCAAATTTCAGATGAAAATTCATCAGACCATTATAAAGAAAGTATTTTTCTTTTTCCACTTTTTGCATAACATTTTTGTAGGAAACAATTGTCCAAATGAGAAAAGAAGTGGTTTGTGTGGGAAGAAATCTCAGGATATGTCCAGTCAGGACATTCTATTGCACAATGAAAATGGAAGGTGAGAACGGGAGGGGAGGGAAGAGAGTCACTGAGCAGTACCCAAAGTGAGGCCCTGTAACAAGCAGAAAAATTTGAGTGTGAGAGAAAGCTAGCCAGAAATAGAAAAAAACAGATAGCAAGAGTTTCTATAAATATTTAATGAAGAAGTGTTAACATAGTGAGCAGTAGCCCTACAGAAAGTGAGACTGGAGAATTAATAATGGAAAAATGAGTAAATGGCAGCTGAATTGCACAGTATTTTGGTTAGTCCTAACTATAGAAGATAATTGTAACATCCCAGATGCTGTGATAAATCAGGAAATGGAAGGGAGGGGGGAAACTCAGGACAATCACAATTGGTAGAGTAATTTGTTGGATCTGTGGGCTTAGTGCCTAGATCCTGGTGGACTTCATCTGAGGATCTTAGGACAATGGCCAGTGAGATAGCTCTTGTATTGGATTTAATGTTTCCAAACACCCCTAATTCAGGAACAGTTCCATTAGATTGGAAGATAGCCAATGTTATTCCTATTGTTCACAAAGAGAAATGTTTCAGGCTAATTAGCTTAACATCTGCCATAGGGAAAATGTATGAAACTATTATGAAAGAAGTTACAGCAGGACATTTGGATAAGTTCAAGCAGGTTCAACATAAGGGGAAATCATATTTGACCAATTTATCAGAGTCTTTTGAGAAGATAACATGAACTATGGATAAAAGGAAACTAGTGGATGTGCTGGATTTAGACTTTCAGAGAGCTATTTCATAAGGTGACACTCCAAAGGTTATTGTAGAAAATAATAGCTCATAGTGTAGGGGGCAATAATATTGTCATGGCCGGAAGACTGGCTGCTTTTCAACAGGAAGCAGGGATTAGATACAAATGTGTCTTTTTTGAGATAGGCAATGTGCGACATACACTTCCCCAGAAGTCTATGTTGGGACTTCAACAGTTTACAGTTTACATAAATGATGAAGAGACAGTTGCCAAATTTCTGATGACACAAAGATAAGTAGAAAAGTAAGTTGTGAAGAGGACATAAGGAGACTACAAAAGACACCGGTAGACTAAGTGAGTTGGCAATGATGTGGCAAACAGAGTCTAATGTGAGAAAATGTGAAATTGTCCATTTTGGCAGGAAGAATAACTGTAAGTGGTAAGAGATTGTAATGAGATGCAGAGGTATCTTTGCATCCTCATGCATGAAATCACAAAAGGTTGTATGAACACACAAGTAAACAAGAAAACTAATTGAATGTTATCTTTCGTTGTGAAGGGAATTCAATTAAAAGTTAAGAAGGTTATGCTTCAGTTATACAGGGCACAGATGAGGCCACATCTGGATTACTGTGGTGTACAGGATTGATCACCTTATTTACGAACAGATGTTAGTGAGTTGGAGGCAGTTCAGAGAAGGTTTACTAGACTAATAGCTGGAATTGGAAGGGGGGAAAGGGTTTTTATGAGGAAAGTTTGGGCAGATTTGGCTTGTATCCACTGTAGTTCAGACAAGTGAGAGGTGAGTTGATAGAAACATTTAAAATCCTGTGGGGTCTTGACAGGGTAGAAGTGGTGAGGATATTTCCTTTTATGGGAGAATCCAGAACTTGGGGCCACTTTAAAAATCAGGGGTCACTCATTTAAAATAGAGATGAGGTGAAATAGAGATGCCTGGATCTTTGGAACTCTCTCCCTAAAAGGGTGCTGAAAGCAGAATCTTTGAATATATTAAGGTAGAGATGGATAGCAAAGGAATGAAGGGGCATTGGGGGTAGGCGGGAATGAGAAGTTGAGGTTACAGTCGGGTCAGTCACCATTTTGGAATCAGAGAGACGTACAGCATGGAAACAACTCATGCCCGAAACGTCGATTCTCCTGCTCCTTGGATGCTGCCTGACCTGCTGCGCTTTTCCAGCAACACATTTTCAGTTCTGATCTCCAGCATCTGCAGTCCTCACTTTCTCCTCCAACTCATCTATGTCAACTAGATTAATCTAGTCCTATTTGCCAGCATTTATTGAAAGCCGGAGCAGGTTTGAGGGGCTGAATGGTGTTTGTCTGTATGTTTTATGTTGATTTAGCATGACGATGCTCTGGGTCATGCTGTAGTTGTCTTTTGACAACCAAGTTCACTGGTGTCCAGAACCACGTGCCTTTATTTCAAATGGAATGGAGTATCTAATTAGGGATTTCTTGCTAAAACTAGGCAAGACACGAGTTCGAACACACTTAGAATGCCATAAACAGGTTTGGTCATCTTAATTAAGGAAATATCTGCTGGCAGTCTGAGAAGTCCCTAGGATATGAAGAGGTTTTTTTTTGAGGAGAGGTTCATTAGGGTTTGTATTTAAAAGAACAAGAAGTCATCTTGTTGAAATGTACAAAGTTCTTAGGGGGCTTGGCAGGAAAGATATGGATAAGCTGTTTCCCCTTGTGGGAAGAATTTAGGACCCGAGAGCATAATCTCAGAGTTAAGAGTAACCCATTTAAGAGAAAGATGGGGAGGAATTTATTCTCTGAGGGTAGTGGATGTGTGGAATTCTTTAGCACAGAGGGCCGCTGAGTATATTCACGACTGAGATAGATTTTTAATCAGGATGGGGAATCAAATGGAAAGGCAGGAAAGTGGAGTTGACAATTATCAGGGCAGCCATGATCTCACTGAATGGCAGAGCAGATTCAAAGGGTCTAATGGATGACTTCTGCTTATATGTCTCCCCCCTCTAACTATGTGATGGCTCATGAAGAGGAAGAAGGGAGATGTGGTGGCAATGTCATTTGGCTAGTAACCCAGAGGCGTTTGTGGTGACATGGTTACAAATCTCAGTACGGCAACTGGTGGAATTTAATTTCAATTAATAAATCTGGAATTGAAAGTTTGTTTCTGTAATGGTGACCACGACATCAATCATCAATCTTGGCCAAACAAAAAAAAGCCTCATCCAGTTCACTATAACTGTCCTTACCTAGTCTAGTCTACATGTAACTCCAGACCCACGGCAATATGGTTTGCTCTGAACTGCCCTCTGAAATGGTCCCAGCAAATCACATAGTTCAACAACAGTTAGGGATGGGCAATGACACCTACATCCTATGAATGGATAAAGGAAAGTTAAAGCTTGGGAAAAGCCAATAATTTTTCAAATTGCAGTTTCCTTTTTTCTTGAAAAAAAAAATCATATTCCTTAAAGTTTTGATCTGCATTTTGTCCTTGTGCAAATCTGTTTTAGCTTCAAAACCCTTCTGTTAGTGTGGAGACCAACACTATATACTAGACCTATAATCGAGCTCTACTATTGTACGGAATTATAATTAACTCTTAACTTGCATATCCTGTTCAATAGAACCTAACAATGCACCTGCTTTTTTAACAGACTGATTATGCAGAGGCGTTGCCTGTAATATGTGGAATTTGACCCAAGTTCATCTTTCATTCAGTCCAATTACTGTCATTGTAAGCCATCCTAATATCCCTTTGCAGTTTCCTTTATAATGGTTTGGTTGTTGCATATTTCACTGTAATACCGCTGGAACTGGCTCGAAACCTATCGGACTGGGGGACAGTGAACAAAAGCAGCCCCAGAGGTGAACAATGAGGGACCACCACGAGAGTTTAACAGGGGGTTTACTAGATTGTCACCTGAAGTAAGCAGGTTGTCATTTGAGAAAAGGTTGGACAGACTTATTTTTGCGTGAAAACAAAAAAAAAATGTTGGAGATCACAGCAGGTCAGGCAGTATCCATGGACAGAAAGTAAGCTAACATTTTGAGTCTAAATGATTCTTCTTCAGAGTTGCTTTCTCTCCATGGATGCTGCATGACTCGCTGTGATCTCCAACATTTTTTGTTTTCAGTTCAGATTCCAGCATCTGCAGTAATTTGCTCTTGCCTTATTTTTGCTTGAGTTTAGAAGAAAGAGGATTGTTTTGATTGCAAAACATAAGATCCTGAATACTCTTGACAAGATGGAGATGGAAATGTTATTTCCTCTTGTGAATGAGTCAAGGGCCATCCATTTAGGACAGATATGAGATGTATTTCCTTTGAGGGTTCTGCAACTTTGGAACTACCTGCAACAGAAGGCAGGGCCACTGAGTATTTTTAAGGTGAAGTAGCAAGTAGATCAAAGGTTATCAGGTAGAAATCAAAATGCAAGCAGAGCATCTATGATCTTACTAAATGGCGAGGCTGGTCCAATGGACTGAATGGCCCATTTCTAATCCTAATTATTATGTTGATAGGTACCACAACCATTTACAGACATGTTACCCCCTAATTCACTCTATTTTCAAATGTCTAAACAGTATGAATCCAATTCGCTATCATTCACCACACACCTTAATCGTTCCTGTAATTCCATGACTTAAAGTCCATGTACACCGCATTCGATGTATTTCTCTTGAACAACACATGTTACCTCCATATTGGGTCCTGAGGTCCTTGAGTGCACTTTTCTGCAATCTATATAAGCTATTTCTTAACCATGGATCTCAATAGAAAGAAAATAGTACAGGTCTGACATCAACATTCCAATATCGAACCCACGTCAGATCTTGGTAGCTCAGGGAGACTTCCATCATCCCTGATAACTACACCTGTGGGAAGTGCACTCAGTTGCAGCTCCTGGGAGATGACATTAAGGGAGCTGGAGCTGAATGCACTCAGGATCATCCGAGATGCTGAACGCTTCATTGATAAGAGTTTTAGTGTGGTGGTCACACCTAAGATGCAGTAGCCGGGTGACCACTAGGAAAGGCAAAGGTAATAGGAAGCCCCTGTGGCCATTTCCCTTGAAAATAAGGGTACAATTTTGGATACTGTTGGGAGTGATGACCGTTCAGGTAGCCAGGTCAGTGGCACTACGACTGACTCTGGAGTACAGCAGAAAAGGGTAAAGTTAAACAGGACCTCAGTGATAGGAGACTCGATAAGTAGGGGGAATAAACAGGAGATTCTATGGCCACAAATAGGAAGCCAGGATGGTGTGTTGCCTCCCAGGTGCCAGGGTCCAGGATGTTTCAAAGCAGCTGCAGAACATTCTCAAGGGGGAGTGTGAGCAGCCAGAAGTCATTGTGCACATTGGCACAAATAACATAGGTGGAAATAAGGATGAGGTCCTGCAGAGTGATTGTAGAGAGTTTGGAAAAAGTTAAACACCAGGACCCCATCTGTAGTAATCTCCCGATTCCTTCCAGTGCCACATGTTGGTGAGTGTAAGAACAGGAGGATATGGCAGATGAATGCGTGGCTAAAGAATTGGTGCAGGGGCAGGCATTCAGATTTTTAGATCACGTGGATCTTTTCTGAGGCAGAGGTGACCAGTTCAAAAGGGATGAGTTGCATCTGAACTAGGGGGAACCAATATCTTGGCAGCCAGGTTTGCTAGTGCAACAAGGGAGAGTCTAAACTAGATTGGCTGGTTGGTGAGGGGGGATCCTCAACAGTGGGGAGGCAAGTGCGAGGCTGGAAGGAGATACAGTCATCAGAAATAGTTAAATCTGGGAAAACTAACAAACAGTGAAATTCACAACTAATCTTAGAGGAACCTGTTTGGGAGAGGTCACAGCACAGAAACAGATAAGTGGATATTTTTAAGTGTGGCCTCACAGTATGTCTGCAGTAGAGTGGATTCTTTCTTAATTATATGTTTTATTGATATATGTCTCTTGATTAAACTTAAAAATATAAGTCAACAGTATTAATTTAACCTGGAGCAGTGTTTTGTAGGGGAATAAGACAAAGCTATTTTCTGGGTCTGCAGACTGGAAGAAGCGAAAATGGTCTTTAGTAGAGTGATATGCTCTTCTTGTTGGATGTGGGAGTTTAGGGAGAGTTACAGGTTACTGAGGATTATAGCTGCAATAAATGCTGTTGGTTGCAAATCCAATCAGATCGAATGGATCGGCTGGAGAGACAGTCGGAGGCAATGAGGAATTTACGAGCAAGGGGTTGTGATGGATGGCAGTAATAGGTAGGAAAAAAAGTCGCAGATACAGTCACATAGATGGGTTAACTCTAGGAAAGGTAAGAGAGGTAAGTAGGAAGTGCAGGAGTCTTGTAGAGTCATAGTCATAGAGGCATACAGCACAGACCCTTCGGTCCAACTCGTCTATGCCAACCAGATATCCCAACCCAATCTAGTTGTACCTGTCAGCACCTGGCCCATAACACTCCAAACCCTTCCTTCTGTGGCTATCCCCATTTCAAACAAGTGTGCTGTTTTGGAAAATGTAGGGGTGATGGATTCTCAGGGGAATATAGCGCCAACAGCCAAGTTTCTGGTATTGAGACTGGCTCTAATGCAATGAGGAATACGTCGAGTTCAAAGAGATCGATTGCGTTAGGGAACTCTCTAGTCTGAGGTACAGACAGACGTTTCTGTGGCCAACAACAAAAATCAGAATGGTGTGTTGCTTCCCTGGTGCCAGGATCAAGGATGTCTCAGAGAGGGTGCAGCATGTTCTCAAGGGGGAGAGGAGCCAGTAGGAGGTCATTGTACACATTGGAACCAACAACATAGGAAGGGAAGAGGTTGAGATTCAGAATGGAGATTACAGAAAGTTAGGCAGGAAGTTAAAAAGGTCCTCGAGAGTAATAATATCTGGATTACTGCCGGTGCTACAAGTTAGTGAGGGTATGAATAGGAGGATAGAGCAGATGAATGCATGGCTGAGGAACTGGTGTGTGGGAGAAGGATTCACATTTTTGGATCATTGGAATCTCTTTTCGGGTAGAAGTGACTTGTACAAGAAGAACGGGTTGCACCAGAATTGTAATAGGACTAATATACTGGCGGACAGATTTGTTAGAGCTGCTCAGGAGGATTTAAACTAGTAAGGTAGCGGGGTGGGACCCGGGTGATAGTGAGGAAAGAGATCAATCTGAGCCTGGTACAGTTGAGAACAAAGATCAGTCAAATAGTCAGGGCAGGCAGGAACAAAGCAGAGAACAAAGTAGGACTGATAAATTAAACTGCATTTATTTCACTGCAAGAGGCCTAACAGGGAAGGCAAGTGAACTCAGGGCATGGTTAGGAACATGGGACTGGGATATCATAGCAAGTACAGAAACATGGCTCAGGGATGGACAGGACTGGCAGTTTACTGTTTCAGGATACAAATGCTACAGGAAGGACAGAGAGGGAGGCAAGAGAGGGGAGGGAGTGGCATTTTTAATAAGGAATAGCATTACAGCTACACTGAGGGAGGATATTCCCAGAAATATATCCAGGGATGTTATTTGGGTGGAACTGAGAAATAAGAAAGGGATGATCACCTTATTGGGATTGTATTATAGATCCCCTAATAGAGGGAAATTGAGAAACAAACAGAGACAGTATATTCCTGTTAGGGTGAAAGGAGATCTCAGTTATCTGTAAGAATAATAGGGTGGTTACGGTAGGGGATTTTAACTTTCCAAAAATAGACTGGGACTGTCATAGATGGAGAGGAATTTGTTAAGTATATACAAGAAAATTTTCTGATTCAGTATGTGACTTTGCCTACTAAAGAAGGTGCAAAACTTGACCTACTCTTGGGAAATAAGGCGGAGCAGATGACTGAGCTGTCAGTGGGGGAATACTTTGGGGTCATTGACTATAATTCTATTAGTTTTCAAATAGTGATGGAAAAGGAAAGACCAGATCTAAAAGTTGAAGTCCTAAACTGGAGGAAGGCCAATTTTGATGGTATTAGGCAAGAAAGCTGATTGGTGGCAGATGTAAAGGAATGGCTGGAAAATGGGAAGCCTTCAGAAATGAGATATCAAGAGTCCAGAGACAGTATATTCCTATTAGGGTGAAAGGAAAGGCGGGTAGGTATAGGGAATGCTCGATGACTAAAGAAATTGAGGGTTTGGTTAAGAAAAAGAAGGAAGCATATGTCAGGTATAGACAGGATAGATTGAGTGAATCCTCAGAAGAGTATAAAGGCAGTAGGAGTACACTTAAGAGAGAAATCAGGAGGACAAAAAGGGGACATATGAGATAGCTTTGGCAAATAGAGTTAAGGAAAATCCAAAGAGTTTTTACAAATACATTAGGACAAAAGGGTAACTAGGGAGAGAATAGGGCCCCCCTCAAAGATCAACAAGACGGCCTTTGTGTGGAGCCACAGGAGATGCGGGAGATACTAAACGAGTATTTTACATCAGTACTTATTGTGTAAAAAGACATGAATGATATAGAATGTAGGGAAATAAATGGTGACTTCTTGAAAAATGTCCTTTTTTTCGAGAGGCAGAAGTGCTAGAAACGCAAAGAAGTGGATAAATTCCCAGGACCTGATCAGGAATTCTGTGGGAAGCTAGGGAAGTGATTGCTGAGCCTCTTGCTTTGTATCATCGATAGTCACAGGTGAGGTGCCGGAAGACTGGAGGTTGGCTACTGTTTAAGAAAAGTGGTAAGGACAAGCCAGGGAACTATAGACCAGTGAGCCTGACGTCGGTGGTGGGCAAGATGTTGGAGGGAATCCTGAGGGACAGGACGTACATGTATTTGGAAAGGCAAGGACTAATTAGGGATAGTCAACATCACTTTGTGCGTGGGAAATCATGTCTCATGAACTTGATTGAGTTTTTTGAAGAAGTAACAAAGAGGATTGAAAGAGCAGAGTGGTAGATGCAATATATATGCACTTCAGTAAGGTGTTAGACAAAATTCGCCACGAGAGATCTCATGGAATACAGGCAGAACTAGCCATTTGGATACAGAACTGGCTCAAAGGTAGAAGACAGATGGTGGTGGTGGAGGGTTGTTTTTCAGACTGGAGGCCTGTGACCAGTGGAGTGCCACAAGGATCAGTGCTGGTTCCATTACTTTTCATCATTTACATAAATGATTTGGATGTGAGCATAAGAGGTCTAGTTAGTAAGTTTGCAGATGACACTATAAAATTGGAGGTATAGTGGACAGTGAAGAAGGTTACCTCAGAGTACAATGGGATCTTGATCAGATGGGCCAATGGGCTGAGAAGTGGCAGATGGGGTTTAATTTAGATAAATGTGAAGTGCTGCATTTTGGAAAAGCAAATCTTAGCAGGACTTATACACTTAATGGTAAGGTCCTCGGGAGGGTTGCTGAACAAAGAGACCTTGAAGTGCAGGTTCATAGCTCCTTGAAAGAGGAGTCGCAGGTAGGTCGGATAGTGAAGAAGGCATTTGGTATGCTTTCCTTTATTGGTCAGAGTATTGAGTATAGGAATTGAGAGGTCATGTTGCAGCTGTACAGGACACTTGTTAGACCACTTTTGGAATATTGCGTGCAATTCTGGTCTCCTTCCTATTAGAAAGATGTTGTGAAACTTGAAAGGGTTCTGAAAAGATTTACAAGGATGTTGCCAGGGTTGGAGGATTTGAGCTATAGGGAGAGGTTAAATAGGCTGGAGCTGTTTTCCCTGAAGTGTTGGAGGCAGAGGGGTGACCTTATACAGGTTTATAAAATCATGAAGGGCATGGATTGGATAAGTAGACAAAGTCTTTTCCCTGGAGTGGGGGAGTCCAGAACTTGTGGGCATAGGTTTAAGGTGAGAGGGGAAAGATATAAAAAGAGACCTAAGGGCCAACCCTTTCATGCAGAGAGTGGTACGTGTATGGAATGAGCCAGAGGAAGTGGTGAATTGCAACATTTAAAAGGCATCTGGATGGGTATATGAATAGAAAAGGTTTAGAGGGATATGGGCTAGGTGCTGGCAAGTAGGACTAGATTGAGTTTAGATATCTGGTCAGAATGGACAAGTTGGACCGAACGGTCTGTTTCAATGCTGTACATCTCTATAACTCTATGACTGGCAGCTTAATGTGCCAGGGTACAAGTGCTTAGGTGGGACAGAGATGGTGGAAGGAGGGGAGGGGGAAGTTGCATTTTTGATGAAGGTGAGTATCACAAAAGTAATCAGAGGTGAAATAACTGAAGGATCATCCAGTGAGGTGTTGTGGGTTGAGCTAAGAAATAAAAAAGGAATGGTGACATTATAGGGGTTGTACTATAGTATCCAAATAGTCAGCTGGAATTAAATGAACAAATATGCAGAGTGATTGGGAAGACTTGCAGGAGCAATAGGGTTGTCATTAATAGGGAATTTTGTTTTTCCTAACATAGACTGGGGCTGCCAGAGCGTTAAGGACTTTGATGGGGTCAAGTGTTTTAAGTATTTTAAGGAAGTTTCTTCAAGCATTATATAGAGGGTCATACTTCGAAAGGGGCAAAACTCAACCTACTCTTGGGAAATAGGGCAGGACAGTGACTGAGGTGACAGTGGGGGACCACTTTGGGATCAGTAACCATAGTTTCAATTTAGTTCTAATTTTAAAGTAGTTATGGAGAGGAACAAAACTGGTCCACAGGTTTAAGTTCTAAACTGGGGCAAGGCGAATTTTGATTGAATTAGACAGGAGCTTGCAGGGGTTGATTGGAGTAGTTTTTTTGCAGGCAAAAGCAAGTGGGAGGCCTTTAAAAGTGAGAATTCAAAGTCTATATGTATTTGAGAAGGTGAAATGCAAGGTTGGCAGGAATAGGGAACCCTGGATGACACAAAATACTGAGGCTTTGACCAGAAAGGAAGAGGAGGTATGGCTCAGGTAGAGGCAACTAGGATCAAGGAAATTTCCAGAGATACATAGGGGATATAGAAGTTTACTGAAGAAAGAGATCAGGAGTGTGAAAAGGGTGCATGAGATACCCTTGGCTGAGAAGATTAGGATGAACCCAAAGAGGTTCTTTAAGTTTATTGAAGGAAAAAGAATAACTAGAGAGCGAACAGGACCAAAATGGAAATATATATGTAGAACAGCAGGAGATGGGCAAGGTCCTCAATGACTATTCCTCTCTGTGTTTACTGTGGAGAAAGACATGAAGACTTGGGAATTTGGGAAAGTTAGTCGTCAAATCTTAGGGATTGTCCATCTCACAGTAGAGCAGGTGTTGGACGTAATAGAATGTATGAAGTTGGGTAAATCTCCTGGTCCTGACCAAATATATCCACTGCAAGAGGCTAGAGAAGAAATTACGAGGTCCCTCACTGATATTTTAGCATCATCATTAGCTACAAGGTCCCAGAAGATTGGAGGATAGTGAATGTTGTGCCCTTATTCAAGAAGGAGTGCAAAGAAAACTGTGGGAACAATAGACCAGTAACCTTAACATCTGTGATAGGTATGTTACTTGAGGAAATTCGGAGATAAGATATACGTGCATTTGGAAAGTCTGGATTTAATTAGGAATAGTGGGAAATCATTCCTCACAATTTGTTAAAGTTCTTTGATGAAGTGACCAGGAAGGTTCATGAGGGCAAGGACCTTAGCAAGATCTTTGATAAGGTTTCATACTGTAGGCTGCTCTGGAAGGTTAGATTGCATGGAATCCAGGGGAAGTTGGCAAATTGGATACACAATTGGCTTGATGGTTAGAAGCAGAGGGTAATAGTGGAAGGATGCTTGTCGGACTGGAGGCCTGTGACTAGTGGAGTGCCTCAGGGATCAATGCTGGGCCAATTGCTGTTTGTTATCTATATCAATTAGTTGGATGAGAATGTCCAAGGCATTTTTTTAGATTAGATTACTTACAGTGTGGAAACAGGCCCTTCGGCCCAACAAGTCCATACCGACCCGCCGGAGCACAACCCACCCAGACCCCTACATCTACCCCTTTTTACCTAAAGCTACGGGCAATTTAGCATGGCCAATTCACCTGACCTGCACATCTTTGGACTGTGGGAGGAAACCGGAGCACCTGGAGGAAACCCACGCAGACACGGGGAGAATGTGCAAACTCCACACAGTCAGTCGCCTGAGTCGGGAATTGAACCCGGGTCTCTGACGCTTTGAGGCAGCAGTGCTAACCACTGTGCCACCGTGCCATCCATTTTGCAGATGACACCAAAATAGGCGGTATCATGGATAGTGAGGAAGGTTATCAGAAATTGCAGCAGGACTCGACCAGCTAGGGAAGTGTGCCGAGAAATGGCAAATGGAGTTTAATATAGATAAGTGTGAAGTTTTGCATTTTGGAAAGTCAACTCAAGGTAGGAGTTTCATGGTGAATGAATGAGCCTTAAGGAGTGTAGTGGAACAGAGGGACATTGGAGCTTAGGTGCACGGTTCTCTGGAAGTGGAGTCACAGCTAGACAGGGCAGTGAAGAAGGCTTTTGGCACACTGGCTTTCATCAGTCAGGGCACTGAGTATAGAATTTGGGATGGGTCCCAGCTGTGTCGGGCCTCTTTGTCGGTTATGTCGAACACTCCCTCTTCAGTACATACACAAGTACTGGTCCCCAACTGTTCTGCTGTTAAATCGACGACTGCAATCGGTACTGCACACAGGCTGAACTGGAGCAGTTCATCCACTTTACCAACAACTTCCACCTTGCCCTTAAATTCACTTGGTCTATCTCAGACTCCTCCCACCCCTTTCTTGACTTCTCCGTTTCCATCTCCGGCAACAGTTTATGGATTGATATTTACTACAAACCCACAGAATCCCATAACCATCTGGACTACACCTCCTCCCACCCCGTATCCTGAAAAACTTCCAATCCATTTTCCCAAATCCTACTGTCTCCATCATATCTGCTCTGATGAGGAAATGTTTCACTCCCAAGCATCCCAGATGATTGGAGGGTGGCAAGTGTTATTCCCTTGTTCAAGAAAGGTAATAGGGATAATCCTGGGAATTACACACCAGTCAGTCTTACATCTGTGGTGGGCAAAGTATTGGAGAGGATTCTGAGAAACAGGATTGATGATTGTTCGGAAAATCATAGCTGGATTAGGTACAGTCAGTACGGCTCTGAGAGGGGCAGGTCATGCCTCACAAGCCGTACTGAATTCTTTGAGGATGTGACAAAACACGCTGATGAGGGGAGAGCAATGGATGTGGTATACATGGATTTTAACAAGGCATTTGATAAGGTTTCCCATGGTAGGCTCATTCAGAAAGTAAGAATGCATGGGATACAGAGAAATCTGGCTGTCTGGATGCAGAATTAGCTGGCCCATAGTAGACAGAGGGTGGTAATAGGTAGAAAATATCCAGCCTTGAGCTTGGTGACTAGTGATGTTCCACAGTGATCTGTTCTGGGACCTCTGCTCTTTGTGATTTTTATAAATGACTTGGATGAGGAAGTGGAAGGGTGGGTTAGTAAGTTTGCCGATGACACCAAGGTTGGTGGAGTTGTGGATAGTGTGGAGGGCACGGGACATTGAAAAGATGCAGAGCTGGACTGATAAGTGGCAGATGGAAAAGTGTGAAGTGATTAATTTTGGCAAGTCGAATTTGAATGCAGAATGCAGGGTTAAAGGTAGGATTCTTGGCAGTGTGGAGGAACAGAGGGATCTTGGGGTCCACATCCAAAGATCCCTCAAAGTTGCTACCAAAGTTTATAAGGCATATGGTACGTTGGCTTTCATTAGCAGAGGGACCGAGTTTAAGAGCCACGAGGTTATGCTGCAGCTCTATAAAGCCCGGTTTAGACCATACTTGGAATATTGTGTTCAGTTCTGAACAAAGAAAGAACAAAGAAAATTTACAGTACAGGAATAGGCCCTTCTGCCCTCCAAACCTGTGCCGATCCAAATCTACTGTCTAAACCTATCGCCCAATTCCTAAGCATCTGTATCCCTCTGCTCCCCACCCACTCATGCATCTGTCCAGACCCATCTTAAGTGAATGTACTGTTCCTGCTTCTACTACCTCTGCTGGCAATGCGTTCCAGGCACCTACCACCGTCTGAGTAAAGTATATCCCCCTTAAACTTTTCAACTTGAACCTCGTTACTGAATCCCTCACCCTGGGAATAAGCTTTTCTCCATCTACCCTATCTATACCTTTCGTGATTTTGTAGACCTCAATCAGTCTCCTCTCAATCTCCTTTTTTCTAGTGAAAACAATCCTAACCTACTCAACCTCTTTTTATAGCTAGCACCTTCCATACCAGGCAACATCCTCACAAACCGTCCCTGCACCCTCTCCAAAGTGTCCACATCCTTTTGGTTATGTGGCAACCAGAACTGTACACAGTATTCTAAATGCGGCTGAACCAATGCAGTGTACAATTTTAACATGACCTGCCAGTTCTTATACTCAATACCCCATCCGATGAAGGCAAGCATACCATATGCCTTCTTGACCACTCTATCCACCTGTGCAACAACCTTCAGGGTACAATGGACCTGAACTCCCAGATCTCTCTGCTCATCAACTTTACCCAACACTCTTCTGTTTACAGCATAGTTTGTTCTAGAATTCGACTTCCCAAAATGCATCACCTCACATTTGTCTGGATTGAATGCCATCTGCCACTTCTCCGCCCGACTCTCCAATCCATCTATATTCTCCTGTATTCTTTGACAGTCCCCTATGCTTTCTGCTACTCCATCAATCTTTGTGTCATCTGCAAACTTGCTGATCAGCCCAATAATGCCCTCTTCCAGATCATTGATGTATATTACAAACAACAGCAGCTCCAGCACTGATCCCTGTGGAACACCACTGGTTGTCTTTCTCCATTTCACGAAACTCCCTTCAACTACTACTCTCTGTCTCCTGTTACTCAACCAGTTCTTTATCTACTTAGCTAGAACACCCTGCACACCATGTGAATTCACTTTCTCCATTAGTTTATCATGGGGAACCTTATCGAACGCCTTACTAAAGTCCATGTCTATAAATCTACAGCCCTTCCTTCATCTATCAACTTCATCACTTCCTCAAAGAACTCTATTAAGTTGGTAAGGCACGATCTACCCCGCACAAAACCATCTGGTCACCTCATTATAGTAAGGACGTGGAAGCTTTGAGAGGGTGAAAAGGAGATTTACCAGGATGCTGCCTGGACCAGAGGGCATGTCTTATGAAGAAAGGTTGAGGGAACTCAGACTTTTCTCATTGGAGCAAAGAAAGATAAGAGGTGACTTGATAGAGGCATAGGTAAGTGGATAGCTAGAGACTTTTTCCCAGGGTGGAAATGGCAATCATGATGGGGCATAATTTTAGGTGATTGGAGGAAGGTTTAAGGGAGATGTCAGTTTTTTTTACAGAGAATGGTAGGTGCATGGTAGGAGAATGGAATACATTGTCAGTGGTGGTAGTAGAGTCAGATACATTAGGGACATTTAAGCGACTCTTGGATAGGCACATGGATGATAGTAAAATGTGGGGTATGTAGGTTAGTTCGATCCTAGAGTATGATAAAAGGTCAGCACAACATCAAGGTTCCAAGGGCCTGTACTGTGCTGCACTGTTCTATATTCTAATAGCCACCCTCCAGTCTTCAGAACTTCTCCAGTGGATAAAGATGAAGCAAAAATCTCTGCAAATGCCTCTGCAATTTCTTTCCTAGCCTCCCACAACGTCCAAGGATGGACTTCATCAAGCCTAGGGAATTTATCCATCTTAATGAACTTTAAGGCTGCAAACACCTCCTCTATGGTAACATGTATGTGGTCCAAAACATCCCAACTTGTTCCCCTCATTTTCTTAGCATCCATGATTCTCTCCTGACTAATGAAATAGTCATTAAAAATCTTCGCTTTCTCCTGTGGTTCCACACATACACAGTCATGCTGATCATTAAGGAGACCTATTCTCTCCCTAACCACCCTTTTACACTTAATATTGGTATAGAACCTCTGGAGATTACCTTTAACCAGATCCTTCTCAAACCCTCTTTTTGCTCTTCTGGTTTCCCTCTTAAGTGTGCTACTACACTTTTTATAGTCATCTCAAGATTCACTTGAACCCCGCAGGTTAAACCCAATGAATGCCTTCTTATTTCCTGAGGCAAAATGCTGGAAATCAGAGTCTAAATTAGAGTGGTGCTGGAAAAACACAGCAGGTCAGACAGCATCTGAGGAGCAGGAAAATTGACATTTCATGCAAAAGCCCTTAATCAGGAATGAAGGCAGGGAGTCTCCAGGGTGGAGAGATAAGTGGGGCGGGTGGGGGAGCTGGGGAAAAGGTAGCAAAGAGTATAATAGGTGAATGGGGGTGGGGATAGAGGTGATAGGTCAGAGGGGAGGGTGGAGTGGATAGGTAGGAAGGGAGATTGGCAGGTAGGACAGGTCATGAGGACAGTGCTGAGCTGGAAGGTTGGAACTGAGGTATGGTGGGGGAGAGGAAATGAGGAAACTGATAAAGTCCACATTGATGCCCTGAGGTTGAAGTGTTCCGAGACAGAAGAAGAGGCGTCCTTCCTCCAGGCGTTGGGTGGTGACGGAGCGGTGGTGGAGGAGGCCCAGGACCTGCATGTCCTCAGCAGAGTGGGAGGGAGAGTTGGGCTACGGGGCAGTGGGGTTGATTGGTGCGGGTATCCCAGAGATGTTCCCTAAAGCGCTCTGCGAGGAGGTGTCCAGTCTCCCAATCTAGAGGAGACTACAAAGGGAGCAACGGATACAATAAATGACATTGGTCGATGTGCAGGTAAAACTTTGATGGATGTTTGGGGCCTTGGATGGATGTGAGGGAGGAGGAAGTGGGAGGATTCCAGTGCCAAACTACCACTGCAACCCCTTTATCCGCTGGTTTGATGGTGAGGTTGGTATTGGAGCAGAGAAAGTGGAGGACTGCGCATTGTGAGGGTGAGAGGTTGGAGTGGGTCGACATTTTGAGGCATTTAATGTCTCGGTGGCAATTGGAAATGAAGAGATTGAGGGCGGGTAATAGGCCAGCGTGGGGTGTCCAGCTGGATAGAGTGTGTTGGAGGGGAGTGAAGGGGTCCTCGGAAGGTGGGCGGGAGTCCTGATTGTAAAGGTAAGCATGGAGGCGGAGCCGGTGGAAGAAGTGTTCGATGTCACAGCATGGTAGTTTGGCGCACTGACCTCTACACCACTGAAGCCAGACGCCAACTCAAAGATGCCTCCTCCTACCACCCCCTTGACCATGACCCCACCCCCCCCATCACCAAACCATCATCTCCCAGACCATACACAACCTCATCACCTCAGGAGATCTCCCACCCACAGCTTCCAACCTCATAGTCCGGGAACCCCGCACTGCCTGGTTCTACCTCCTTCCCAAGATCCACAAGCCTGACCACCCTGGCCGACCCATTGTCTTAGCATGCTCCTGCCCCACTGAACGCATCTCTACCTACCTCGACACTGTCCTATCCCCCCTAGTCCAGGAACTCCCCACATACATTCGAGACACCACCCATGCCCTCCACCTCCTCCAAGACTTCCGTTTCCCCAGGCCCCAACGCTTCACCTTTACCATGGATATCCAATCCCTCTACACCTCCATTCGCCATGACCAGGGCCACCAAACCCTCCGTTTCTTCCCCTCCTGACGTCCCCAACAGTAGCCTTTCACCGACACTCTCATTCATTTGGCTGAACTGGTCCTCACCCTTAACAATTTCTCCTTTGAATCCTCCCACTTCCTCCAGACTTAAGGGGTAGCCAAGGGCACCCGTATGGGCCCCAGCTCTGCCCGTCTCTACGTAGAACAGTCCATCTTCTGTAGTTACACCGGCACCACTCCCCACCTCTTCCTCCGCTTCATTGATGACTGTATTGGCGCCACTTCGTGCTCCCACGAGAAGGTTAAGCAGTTCATCAACTTCAACAACACATTCCATCTCGACCTTAAATTTACCTGGACCATCTCTGACACCTCCCTCCCCTTCCTGGACCTCTCCATCTCCATTAATGACAAACGACTTGACACTGACATTTGTTACAAACCCACCGACTCCCACAGCTACCTGGATTACACCTCTTCCCACCCTACCTCCTGCAAAAATGCCATCCCATATTCTCAATTCCTCTGCCTCCACTGTATCTGCTCCCAGGAGGACCAGTTCCACCACAGAACACACCAGGTGGCCTCCTTCTTTAGAGACTGCAATTTCCCTTCCCACGTGGTTGAAGATGCCCTCCAACGCATCGCATCCACATCCCACACCTCCGCCCTCAAACCCCACCCTTCCAACTGTAACAAGGACAGAACCCCCCAGTCCTCACTTTCCACCCTACCAACCTTTGCATAAACCACATCATCCGCCAACATTTCTGCCACCTCCAAACGGACCTCACCACCAGAGATATATTTCCCTCCCCACCCCTTTCCGCAAAGACCATTCCCTCCGTGACTACCTGATCAGGTCCACACCCTCTAAAACCCACCCTCCTGACCTTGCACCTCCCCTGCCACCGCAGGAATTGCAAAGCCTGCATCCACACCTCCTCCCTCACCTCCATCCAAGGTCCCAAAGGAGCCTTCCACATCCATCAAAGTATCACCTGCACATCCACCAATGTCCTTTTTTGTATCCGTTGCTCCCGATGCAGTCTCCTCTACATTGGGGAGACTGGACGCCTCCTCGCAGAGCGCTTTAGGGAACACCTCCGGGACACCCACACCAATCAACCCTACCGCCCCGTGGCCCAACATTTCAACTCCCCCTCCCACTCTGGCAAGGACATGCAGGTCCTGGACCTCCTGCACGGCCGCTCCCTCAACACCCAACGCATGGAGGAAGAACGCCTCTTCTTCCACCTTGGAACATTTCAACCCCAGGGCATCAATGTGGATTTTACCAGTTTCCTCATATCCCCTCCCCCCACCTTAGCACTGTCCTCATTACCTGTCCTACCTGCCAATCTCCCTTTCCACCTATCCACTCCACCTTCCCCTCTGACTTATCACCTCTATCCCCACCCCCATTCACCTATTGTACTCCTTGCTACCTTCCCCCACCCTCCTCTCTGACCTATCACCTCCATCCCCACCCCATTCACCTATTATACTCTTTGCTACTTTCCCCCACCCTCCTCTCTGACCTATCACTTCCATCCCCACCCCTATTCACCTAATGTACTCTTTGCTACCTTCTCCCCCACCTATCTCTCCACCCTGGAGGCTCCCTGCCTCCATTCCTGAAGGGCTTTTGCCCGAAATGTTGATTTGCCTGCTCCTCGGATGCTGTCTGACCTGCTGTGCTTTTCCAGCACCACTCTGATCGAAACTTCTTTTTTCCTGACCAGAGCTTCAATATCCCTCGTTAGCCAAGGTTCCCTAAATCTGCCCACTTTTCCCTTCACCCTAATTGTCCCTGGACTCTAGATATCACACTTTTAAAAGCTTCTCATTTGCCAGTCATTCCTTTTCCTTCAATAGACTCATCAAAAAGACCTCTCTTAGATCCTGCCTAATGGTCCCAAAATTGGCCTTGCTCCAGTTTAACACCTTAACCTGTGGATTCGTCCTATCTTTTTCCGTAGTGTGCAGGTTAGGTGGATTGGCCATGTTAATTTACTTGTAGTGTGCAGATGAGGTGGACCAGCATGGTAAATGCCTTGTAGTGTGCAGGTTAAATGGATCAGAGCTGAAAATGTGTTGCTGGAAAAGCGCAGCAGGTCAGGCAGCATCCAAGGAGCAGGAGAATCAACGTTTCGGGCATGAGCCCTTTTTCAGGAATGAGGAAAGTGTGTCAAGCAGACTAAAATAAAGGTAGGGAGGAGGGACTTGGGGGAGGGGCGTTGGAAATGCGATAGGTGGAAGGAGATTAAGGTGAGGGTGATAGGCCGGAGTGGGGGTGGGGGCGGAGGCGGAGAGATCAGGAAGAAGATTGCAGATTAGGAAGGTGGTGCTGAGTTCGAGGGTTGGGACTGAGACAAGGTGGGGGGAGGGGAAACGAGGAAACTGGAAAAATCTGAGTTCATCCCTTGTGGTTGGAGGATTCCTAGGCGGAAGATGAGGCGCTCTTCCTCCAGCTGTCGTGTTGCTATGGTCTGGCGATGGAGGAGTCCAAGGACTTGCATGTCCCTGGTAGAGTGCAAGGGGGAGTTGAAGTGTTGAGCCACGGGGTGGATGGGTTGGTTAGTCTGGGTGTCCCAAAGGTGTTCTCTGAAATGATCGGCAAGTAGGCGGCCTGTCTCCCCAATATAGAGGAGGCCACATCGGGTGCAGTGGATGCAGTAAATGATGTGTGTGGAGGTGCAGGTGAATTTGTGGTGGATATGGAATGATCTCTTGGGGCCTTGGAGGGAAGTAAGGGGGAAGGTGTGGGCGCAAGTTTTGTATTTCTTGCGGTTGCAGGGAAAGGTGCCGGGAGTGGAGGTTGGGTTGGTGGGGGGTGTGGACCTGACGAGGGAGTCACGGAGGGAGTGGTCTTTTCGGAACGTTGATAGGAGAGGAGAGGGTAATATATCCTTGGTGGCGGGGTCCGTTTGGAGGTGGTGGAAATGACGACGGATGATACGATGTATATGGAGGTTGGTGGGGTGGTAGGTGAGGACCAGTGGGGTTCTGTCCTAGTGGCGATTGGAGGGGCGGGGCTCAAGGACGGAGGAGCGGGAAGTGGAGGAGATGCGGTGGAGAGCATTGTTCACCACGTCTGGGGGGAAATTGCGGTCTTTGAAGAAGGAGGCCATCTGGGTTGTTCGGTATTGGAACTGGTCCTCCTGGGAGCAGATGCGGTGGAGACGAAGGAATTGGGAATATGGGATGGCGTTTTTACAGAAAGCAAGGTGGGAGGAGGTGTAGTCTGTAGCTGTGGGAGTCGGTCGGTTTATAGAAAATGTCCGTGTTGATTCAGTTGCCCGAGATAGAAATGGAGAGGTCTAGGAAGGGGAGGGAGGGGTCTGAGACAGTCCAAGTAAATTTGAGGTCAGGGTGGAAGGTGTCAGTAAAGTGGATGAACTGTTCAACCTCCTCGTGGGAGCACGAGGCAGTGCCGATACAGTCATCGATGTAGCGGAGGAAAAGGTGGGGGGTGCTGCCAGTGTAGCTGCGGAAGATGGACTGTTCCACATATCCTATGAAGTGGCAGGCATAACTGGGGCCCATGCGGGTGCCCATGGCTACTCCTTTGGTTTGGAGGAAATGGGAGGATTGGAAAGAGAAGTTGTTCAGAGTGAGGACGAGTTCAGTCAGTCGAAGGAGGGTGTCAGTGGAAGGGTACTGGTTGGTACGGCGGGAAAGGAAGAAGCGGAGGGCTTTGAGTCCTTCGTGATGGGGGATGGAGGTGCACAGGGGACTGGATGTCCATGGTGAAGATAAGGCATTGGAGGCCGGGGAAGCGAAAATCATGGAGGAGGTGGAGGCGGTGGGTGGTGTCCCGAACATAGGTGGGGAGTTCTTGGACTAAGGGGGACAGGACCATGTCGAGGTATGCAGAGATGAGTTCGGTGGGGCAGGAGCAGGCTGAGACAATGGGTCGGCCGTGGCAGCCGGGTTTGTGGATTTTGGGCAGGAGGTAGGAACGGGCGGTGCAGGGTTGTGGGTCTATGAGGTTGGAGGCAGTGGATGGGAGATCCCCTGAGGTGATGAGGTTATGGATGGTCTGGGAGATGATGGTTTGGTGGTGGGAGGTGGGGTCATGGTCAAGGGGGCAGTAGGACGAGGTGTCCGCGAGCTGGCGTTTAGCCTCAACGGTGTAAATGGATCAGCCACGGTAATTTGCCCTGCAGTGTGCAGATGATGGATTACCCAATGGTAAATGCAGGGTTAAAGAGGATAGGGGAGAGTCTGGGTGGGATGCTTTTGCAGGCAAGATGACCTCTGTATATTTCTATGATTTTATGACTGCACCCGAGGGACTGTATCTCCATATCCGATAGTTTGGAGGGCTTACCTAGACCAGTGGACCCTGTAGCCCAGAAAACACTGTATCTGGGGAACAGCCATCAGTACAGGAAGTGGAAATTTAGGGTAGAGTGGGAAGGTTTAAAGGATATTCCTGGTGTTTAAAGAGTATTACTGAAGTTTAAGGTAATATTCAAGAAAAGTAAACGACATTTCTGAATAAAGAGAGTAAAAGATTCAGCATTTTGCTGTTGAAGCTGTGCCCTGTCACGAACCTGTGGTTCTGGAGCCCGCACCATGGCAACAGGCAGATTCCGCCCCACACCAAGATGGCGGCCCGAGCGTGACGTCACTACGCACACCGGAAGTGGACCCGCGGGGAGGGCGGGTTGCGGTTATACATCCGGGTCAGAGCGGCGGGGGTGACCCTGACAGCCATGGGGGCGCATCTCGCGCGGCGGTACCTGACTGAGCCGGACACCGAGCCAGAGCCCAGCAAAATTCCCAGCTTCCCGCCGGATCTGGGCTTTCCGGAGCGGCAGGAGCGTGGTGAGTGAACCCCGGTGACCGGTTAATGGCTCACCTCTGGACATCCCATAATAATGATCCCTCTGGACATCCCATAATACTTTCGGAGTGATCCCCCTCTGGACATCCCATAATACTTTCTGAGTGATCCCCCAATGGACATCCCATAATACTTTCTGAGTGATCTCCCTATGGACATCCCATAATACTTTCTGAGTGATCTCCCTATGGACATCCCATAATACTTTCTGAGTGATCCCCCTATGGACATCCCATAATACTTTCTGAGTGATCCCCCTATGGACATCCCATAATACTTTCTGAGTGATCCCCCAATGGACATCCCATAATACTTTCTGAGTGATCTCCCTATGGACATCCCATAATACTTTCTGAGTGATCCCCCTATGGACATCCCATAATACTTTCTGAGTGATCCCCCTATGGACATCCCATAATACTTTGAGTGATCCCCCTATGGACATCCCATAATAATTGTTGAGTGATCCCCCTATGGGCATCCCATAATACTTTCGGAGTGATCCCCCTCTGGACATCCCATAATACTTTCGGAGTGATCCCCCTATGGACATCCCATAATACTTTCTGAGTGATCCCCCTATGGGCATCCCATAATAATTGCTGAGTGATCCCCTCTGGACATCCCATAATACTTTCTGAGTGATCCCCCTATGGACATCCCATAATACTTTCTGAGTGATCCCCCTATGGACATCCCATAATACTTGCTGAGTGATCCCCCTATGGACATCCCATAATACTTGCTGAGTGATCCCCCTATGGACATCCCATAATACTTGCTGAGTGATCCCCCTATGGACATCCCATAATACTTTCTGAGTGATCCCCCTATGGACATCCCATAATACTTTCTGAGTGATCCCCTATGGACATCCCATAATACTTGCTGAGTGATCCCCCTATGGACATCCCATAATACTTGCTGAGTGATCCCCCTATGGACATCCCATAATACTTGCTGAGTGATACCCTCTGGACATCCCATAATACTTGCTGAGTGATCCCCTCTGGACATCCCATAATACTTGCTGAGTGATCCCCCTATGGACATCCCATAATAATTGCTGGGTGACCCCTCTCTGAAAAAAAAACTATTACAGCGGTGGAAAGGACGATGGATGAAGACTCGCCATCTGAGGTAGTTTGGGCTGAGGTTAGGAATAGGGAAGGTGAGGTCACCCTGTTAGGAGTTTTCTACAGGCCTCCTAATAGTCCTAGAGACGTAGAAGAAAGGATTGCGAGGATGATTCAGGAGAAGAGTGAAAGTAATAGGGTGATTGTTATGGGGGACTTTAACTTTCCACATATTGACTGGGAAAGCTATAGCTCGAGTTCGTTAGATGGGTCGGTGTTTGTCCAAGGTGTGCAGGAGGGTTTCCTGACACAATATGTAGACACGCTGAAAATGTGTTGCTGGAACAGCGCAGCAGGTCAGGCAGCATCCAGGGAACAGGAGAATCGACGTTTCGGGCATTAGCCCTTCTTCAGGCTTATGCCCAAAACGTCGATTCTCCTGTTCCCTGGATGCTGCCTGACCTGCTGTGCTGTTCCAGCAACACATTTTCAGCTCTGATCTCCAGCATCTGCAGACCTCACTTTCTCCACAATATGTAGACAGGCCAACAAGAGGTGTGGCCATACTGGATTTGGTTCTGGGTAACGAACCAGGCCAGGTGTTAGAATTGGAGGTAGGTGAGCACTTTGGGGACAGTGACCACAATTCAGTGACTTTTACTCTAGTGATGGAGAGGGATAAGTGTGCACTGCAGGACAAGAGTTATAGCTGGGGGCAGGGAAATTATGATGCGGTGAGGCACGACTTAGGATGCGTGGCTTGGAAAAGTAGGCTTCAAGGCATGGGCACAATTGATATGTGGAGCTTGTTCAAGGAACAACTATTGAGTGTCCTTGATAAGTATGTACCTGTCAGGCAGGGAGGAAAGGATCGTGTGAGGGAGCCATGGTTTAATAGGGAATTGGAATCCCGTGTTAAATGGAAGAGGGCGGCCTATGTAAAGATGAGGTGTGAAGGTTCAATTGGGGCGATTGAGAGTTATAAGGTAGCCAGGAAGGATCTGAAGAGAGAGCTAAGAGCAGCAAGGAGGGGACATGAAAAGTCCTTAGTTGGTAGGATTAGGGAAAACCCAAAGGCTTTCTATAGTTTTGTCAGGAATAAAAGAATGACAAGGGTAGGAGTAGAGGAGAAAGTGAGGGCTGCAGATGCTGGAGATCAGAGCTGAAAATGTGTTGCTGGAAAAGCGCAGCAGGTCAGGCAGCATCCAAGGAACAGGAGAATCAATGTTTCGGGCATAAGCTCTTCTTCAGGAATGAGGAAAGTGTGTCCAGCAGGCTAAGATAAAAGGTAGGGAGGAGTGACTTGGGGGAGGGGCTTTGGAAATGCGATAGGTGGAGGGAGGTCAAGGTGAGGGTGATAGGCCGGAATGGGGTGGGGGCGGAGAGGTCAGGAAGAAGATTGCAGGTTAGGAAGGCGGTGCTGAGTTCGAGGGATTTGACTGAGACAAGGTGGGGGGAGGGGAAATGAGGAAACTGGAGAAATCTGAGTTCATCCCTTGTGGTTGGAGGGTTCCCAGGCAGAAGATGAGACGCTCTTCCTCCAACCGTCGTGTTGCCATGGTCTGGCGATGGAGGAGTCCAAGGACCTGCATGTCCTTGGTGGAGTGGGAGGGGGAGTTAAAGTGTTGGGCTACGGGGTGGTTGGGTT
This sequence comes from Chiloscyllium plagiosum, assembly GCF_037043375.1. Lineage (NCBI taxonomy): Eukaryota > Metazoa > Chordata > Chondrichthyes > Orectolobiformes > Hemiscylliidae > Chiloscyllium > Chiloscyllium plagiosum. The sequence continues at coordinate 23,270,648 of NW_028270183.1, read as the reverse complement.
GGTTGGTCCAGGTGTCCAAGAGGTGTTCTCTGAAATGTTCTGCAAGTAGCGGCCTGTCTCCCCAATATAGAGGAGGCCACATCGGGTGCAGCGGATGCAATAGATGATGTGTGTGGAGGTGCAGGTGAATTTGTGGTGGATATGGAAGGATCCCTTGGGGCCTTGGAGGGAAGAGCTGAAAATGTGTTGCTGGAAAAGCGCAGCAGGTCAGGCAGCATCCAGGGAACAGGAGAATCGACGTTTCGGGCATAAGCCCTTCTTCAGGAATGAGGAAAGTTTGTCCAGCAGGCTAAGATAAAAGGTAGGGAGGAGGGACTTGGGGGAGGGGCGTCGGAAATGTGATAGTTGGAAAGAGGTCAAGGTGAGGGTGATAGGTCAGACTGGGGTGGGGGCGGAGAGGTCGGGAAGAAGATTGCAGGTTAGGAAGGCGGTGCTGAATTCGATGGATTTGACTGAGACAAGGTGGGGGGAGGGGAAATGAGGAAACTGGTGAAATCCGAGTTCATCCCTTGTGGTTGGAGGGTTCCTAGGCGGAAGATGAGGCGCTCTTCCTCCAACCGTCATTTTGTTGTGGTCTGGCGATGGAGGAGTCCAAAGACCTGCATGTCCTTGGTGGAGTGGGAGGGGGAGTTAAAGTGTTGGGCTACGGGGTGGGTGGGTTGGTTGGTCCGGGTGTCCCAGAGGTGTTCTCTGAAACGCTCCGCAAGTAGCCGGCCTGTCTCCCCAATATAGAGGAGGCCACATCGGGTGCAGAGGATGCAATAGATGGACTCCTCCATCGCCAGACCATGGCAACACGACGGTTGGAGGAAGAGCGCCTTATCTTCTGCCTGGGAACCATCCAACCACAAGGGATGAACTCAGATTTCTCCAGTTTCCTCATTTCCCCTCCCCCCACCTTGTCTCAGTCAAATCCCTCGAACTCAGCACCGCCTTCCTAACCTGCAATCAACTTCCTGACCTCTCGCCCCCACCCCACTCCGGCCTATTATCCTCACCTTGACCTCAATCCACCTATCGCATTTCCAAAGCTCCTCCCCCAAGTCCCTCCTCCCCATCTTTTATCTTAGCCTGCTGGACACACTTTCCTCATTCCTGAAGAAGGGCTTATGCTCAAAACGTCGATTCTCCTGTTCCTTGGATGCTCCCTGACCTGCTGCGCTTTTCCAGCAACACATTTTCAGCTAGGGTAGGAATAGGTCCAGTCAAGGATAGTAGTGGGAAGTTGCATGTGGAGGCTGAAGAGATTGGGGAGACACTGAATGAATACTTTTCGTCAGTATTCACTCAGGAACAGGACATTGTTGCCGATGTGAATCTTGAGTCACAATTTATTAGAATGGATGGCTTTGAGGTATGTAGGGAAGAGGTGTTGGAAATTCTGGGAAGGGTGAAAATAGATAAGTCCCCTGGGCCTGATGGCATTTATCCTAGGATTCTCTGGGAAGCAAGGGAGGAGATTGCAGAGCCATTGGCCTTGATTTTTATGTCCTCATTGTCTACAGGAATGGCGCCAGAAGACTGGAGGATAGCAAATGTGGTTCCCTTATTCAAGAAGGGGAGTAGGGATAACCCTAGTAACTATAGGCCGGTGAGTCTCACTTCTGTTGTGGGCAAAGTCTTAGAGAGAATTGTAAGGGATAGGATTTATGAACATCTGGATAGGAATAATGTGATCAAGGATAGTCAGCATGGTTTTGTGAAGGGCATGTCGTGCCTCACAAACCTTATTGAATTCTTTGAGAAGGTGACTAAGGAGGTAGACGAGGGTAAAGCGGTAGATGTGGTGTATATGGATTTTAGTAAGGCGTTTGATAAGGTTCCCCATGGTAGGCTATTGCAAAAAATATGGAGGTATCGCATTGAGGGTGAGTTGGAGGTTTGGATTAGGAATAGGCTGCCTGGAAGAAGACAGAGGGTAGTAGTTGATGGTAAAGGTTCACCTTGGAGTGCAGTTACTAGCGGTGTTCCGCAAGGATCTGTTTTGGGACCATTGCTGTTTGTCATTTTTATAAATGACCTGGAGGAGGGGCTAGAAGGTTGGGTGAACAAGTTTGCGGATGATACGAAAGTCGGTGGAGTTGTTGACAGTGAGGAAGGATGTGTCAGGTTACAGCGGGATATAGATAAGTTGCAGAGCTGGGCAGAAAGGTGGCAAATGGAGTTCAGTGTAGGTAAGTGTGAGGTGATTCACTTTGGTGAGAGTAACAAAAAGATGGGGTACTGGGCTAATGGTCGGATACTTGGTAGTGTGGATGAGCAGAGGGATCTTGGTGTCCATGTACACAGATCTCTGAAAGTTGCCACCCAGGTAAATAGTGCGGTGAAGAAGGCATATGGCGTACTGGCTTTTATTGGTAGAGGAATTGAGTTCCGGAGCCCTGAGGTCATGTTGCAGTTGTATAAGACTCGGGTGCAGCCGCATCTGGAGTATTGTGTGCAGTTTTGGTCGCCATGCTATAGGAAGGATGTGGAGGCACTGGAACGGGTGCAGAGGAGGTTTACCAGGATGTTGCCTGGTATGGTAGGAAGATCGTATGAGGAAAGGCTGAGGCACTTGGGGCTGTTTTCATTGGAGAAAAGAAGGTTTAGGGGTGACTTGATAGAGGTGTACAAGATGATTAGGGGTTTAGATAGGGTTGACCATGAGAAACCTTTTCCACGTATGGAGTCAGCTATTACAAGGGGGCATAGCTTTAAATTAAGGGGGGGTAGGTATAGGACAGATGTTAGGGGTAGATTCTTTACTCAGCGAGTCGTGAGTTCATGGAATGCCCTGCCAGTAGCAGTGGTGGACTCTCCCTCTTTATGGGCATTTAAACGGGCATTGGATAGGCATATGGAGGATAGTGGATCAGTGGTGCTGGAAGAACACAGCAATTCAGGCAGCATCCGAGGACAGGCAAAATCGACGTTTCGGGCAAAAGCCCTTCATCAGAAGGATAGTGGGCTAGTGTAGGTTAGGTGGGCTTGGATCGGCGCAACATCGAGGGCCAAAGGGCCTGTACTGCGCTGTATTCTTCTATGTTCTATGCCCACTCGAGCTGTTCCTGTTTTAGACGATAACCCTCCTGTCCTGGACTCCCTGCATGCCAAAACTGCACTCCCAAACCTATTCACTGGCTCAAACTCCAGCTTTTCCCTCTCTGCTAAGTTTCCCAAGTTGAAATAGCAACTTGGTTTTCCCAATCTCTAATCTTACTCGGTTACATTAAGCAAATACTGCTTGTAAGCTTTCCAGCTGCTCGCAGCTTCTGTCAATACAAAACCCAAACATCCCACTATCTCCGTTCTTGAGGACTACTCCCGTGGAGTCTGTACCCGTCCCCATTTCTGTCCAACTAACCAGAGGACTTGGAACTGCTTTTTAGTGACTCTTGAACTATTCTAAGTGCCCTATCATAAGACTCATAAAAACTCTTTCCCTGATGATGGGGAAAAATTGAATGGTGCCGCTGAACATCTTTTGAAATGGTCTCATTTCTGACTTGCATTCACTCAGTTCTGGAAATTGATTTTATTGCAATATATGTTGCTTTGGGGCTTCCCGTAATAATGTAGTATTCTGCTGCTAATTAACTACAGTCCTTTCTATTAATGGGTGCATTTCTGTGGCAGCTTCAACTTTTTGATCAGTATCTGATCAACGTTTTGATTACTGAGCATCATTACACTATCTGTATTTGAGTATCACCTCTAATGCATTAAAAGTAAGTTTGGATGTGATTTGTAATCAATGACCCAATCCCCTCTTCCTCTGCAGTACTAGCTGTAGTTTTATTCATTTTTGAACTGTTAATAGCATTTGTAAATTTTATTCAATAACACTTCAGATTTGACATTGCGTAATTCAGTTTCTTTCAGCAGTGTATAACACTCCAGAGCATCTCACATCAGCTCACATTGCAGATTTATATTTGCAATGTATGGCTTGTGTCAATTGTTGAACCTGCAGGTTTGAGGTAGTTTCCAGTCCCTCACTGGACTGTGTCAGGAGGGCCCTGTACTTTTCCTATTGGGCATCTACTAAAGCTTTAGTGCTTCCCTCAACCAGTCGCAGCCTTCAGAACGTACTGACCAGTAACACTCTGTCATCGACAGCTCTGGGAGACCAGCAGGGTTTAATCGGACTGAAGAGTGTCTGTAGTTTTCGTATCTGGCATAAGATGATGGACTGATTCATAGAATGTCATGCTGTGCTGGTGTTCCTGAGCTGTCCTTTTTCTGAAGAGCTGTGTTTGCATGTCCTTTTGAAGAAGACCTGTTATCTGCTTCATGGAGCAGGCCTTCCTGAGTTCACAGATGTTTACAACACAGAAGGTGGCCATTCAGCCCATTATGTCAACCAAGGTTTGACTGCATCAATTCCAGTTTCCGGCTTTGGCCCACAGCCATGGCGGCTGCACAATGCAAGTGAATATCTAAATACAACACAAATATTACAAGAGTCTGTGACTCAACTACCCTTTCAGGCAGTGACATCCAGTTTCCTCTTCTCCTTCCGACTCCTACTTTAAAGCTATGTTTCTTGGATATTGCCCCCTCTGTGTGTGGGAAAAGTGCCTTCTTATCTGCTCTAACACTGCCCATATTAATCCAGTGCACTACTGTCAGGTCCCCTCTCTGCCACCATTGCTTGTAAGGTAAACGCTGGAGCATGAAATGATCTTGAAGTAATGAGCCAGATCTGATAGCTCCCCACCTCTTATAGATCCAGCCCAGCACTGATTCCATCAGCTACAGGTAGGAACGGATTCTGCATATGTTTATGGAGTTAGGGCAGTTCCTTCTGTGTGTCTCCCCCTCTCACCTTCTGAACACCTTTAAGGATGAGGAACCTGTTAATGTTCACTTCGACTATTTCTCACTCGTGCCTGGGACTCGGAGGTTTTTGTATCAGAGAGGCTGTTTATTAATTATCACTTGTTAAGCCGATTGAAAAACACACACTCCTGAATGTACTAATCCTAATCTTTACAAAGATTAGTCTGGAATTCATGGAAATGCTTGTGTCATTGCAGTCTATTTACTGCTAAGTCTCTGAACAAGGATTGCAACAGAGCATCCTGTTGAGGAGTGGATAGCTCTGATAGCAAGCTTTAAATTTCTGGCTGTGAGATCCAACAGGAGCTGTCACTCTCATCCTATATTAATAGAGAATGCAGCCTTTCTGTTATCACCACAGCCAAATGCCTACCCAACGGAACTGAGGAGCTGTCTGTCCATTTACTGATGTGGAGGTGTTGGTGTTGGACTGGAGTGCACAAAGTCAAAAATCTCACAACCATGGGTTATAGTCCACCAGGTCTGTTTGAAACGACAAGCTTTTGGAGCCTCCGTTCCTTCCTCAGGCGCTCTTTCATTAGAGAGGCAGCTACTCGTGACTTCAACTTGAAGGTCATCGTTCGTCAGGTTGAGAAAGCAGGATCTTTGTGTCCAGAAATGGAATTCAACAACCCTGAGATATGCACGGCCCTCTGGGACCTTCCTCCCCTCCCCTTCCTTCTGACCCCATTCCCTCCCCCAGCCCCACCTCCTGTCATGTATTCACCATCCCTCCTGACCTTCCATTCTCTGATGCTGTATGTTCTATACTCAGCAAAGGTCACAGTTTTATCCCTCTGAGTCCTCACCTTAATGAATTTTGGGTATGACATGATATTGAACTCTTCCATCGTTTTCACCTCTGTGCCTGTTGCTTTTGGATAAGAATCCTCTTCCTGTTCCACAGACCCCTTCGCCCACCTCCAAAACTCTTCCTTCCCTCGAGCCTTCCATCTTTACTCACTCTATTCATTGAGAACAGTCAACATGACATTGAACGCCTCAATTTCCCTGCCCTCACCCTTACCCATACCAGCCTACCTCCCTGTGAACTGACTCCATGCTCTCAGCTCCAACCCTAACTTTGTAATTACGCCTGCTGACAAGAGTGATGCTGTTGGTGCCTGGCAAACTGATGTCCACATTGCAGAGGCTGAGCGCCAGCTCTCAGATGCCTCTTCCTATCTCCTTCTGGACTATGATACCACAATGGAATATCAGGCCTTTGTGCCCATTACAGTGACAAACCTCATCTCACCTGGTGATCTCCCTCATGTCCCACTCCCTCCAAGCTGATAGTTGTCCAACCCCACGCAGCTCGCTTCTATCTCCTTCCCAAAATTCACAAACATGACTGCGCAGGCCATTGTTCCTGCTCGTGCCCCACAGAACCCGTCTCTTCCTGTGATACTTTACGTCAGTTTCAGAATTTCCAGTTCAGGGACTCAAGCTGTCTCCTCTTTACCATGGACATGCAATTTGTTTACACGTCCATCCCCCATCAGGCTGGTCTCAGGGCTCTCTGCTTCATCCTGGAAAAAAGGCCATCAGCCCCTCTCTTCCCTCCCAAAACAGCAGTAGGTTCCCCTAGTCCGCACTTACCATCACACCAGCATCCAAATCCAGAGGATCATTAGCTGCCATTTTCGCCACCTTCAGTGGGATGGCATGACTGGGCACATATTCCCTTCTCCTTCCCTGTCAGCTTTCCACAACGACTGTTCCCTCTGGGACGTTCTGGTCCAGTCTTCCTTCACTCCCAACACTACCCGCACGGCCCCATGGCACCTTCCCTGCAGAAGGTGTAACACCTGCCTGTTTACTTCCTCCCTCTTCAGTATCCAACAGCCCCAAACAAGCCTTCAGGTGAAGCAGCTGCAATTCACTCAATCTTGACTACTACATTTCCTGCTCACAATGTGGTCTCCTCTACATTGGGGAAACAAAGTGTAGCCTGGCTGACTGCTTTGCAGCAACCTGCATTCTGTCGTTTAAAAAAAGACTCTTGAGCTCCTTGTCACCTGCCACTTCAACACCCCACCCTGTTCCCTGGCCAACACCTCTGTCTCTGACTTGCTGCAGTGCTCCGGTGAAAAAAGCTCAGTGCAAGCTGGAAGAACAACACCTCATTTTCCACTTGGGAACTCTACAGCCTTCTGGACTCTGAGTTTAACAATTTGAGGAATTGAAGTACCTTACCCCAATCCCCACACACCAGGCCTTGTTATCACATGGTCTGCTATTACACACAACACATTGTTAGCCACTAATTGTCCCTGTTTGCAGCTATTCATCCTCCCCGGCTGATTGTTATCAACTCCTTTATTTGTCCAACTGTCCTTCTCTCTCTTTGGACTCTATCTCCATCTCTTGATTACTCTTTACCCCCTCCCCCACCCTATCTTCTGCATATAAACCAAACTGCCATCAGTTCTGAAGAAAGGTCACTTGGACCCTAAATGTTAACTCAGGGGGGGCTTCTCTCCACGGGTGCTGTCAGACCTGCTGAGAAAGCTGTGCCTGGCAGCTTGGTGCTTACTAATCTACTGAACTGTCAGGTCAAACAAGTGATACACTTGAGAATAAAGGCAAAATGCTATGGATGCTGGAGATCAGAAATGAAAACAGAAAGCGCTAGTGAACCTCAGCAGGTCTGGCAGTATCCATGGAGAGTGAAGCAGAGTTGAGGTTGACATGAATTCAAAGAATCATGGACTTGATGTTAACTCTGTTTCTCTCTTTACAGATGCTGCCAGGTCTGCTGAGTCTCTCTAGCAAATAAACTCTGACTGCCTTGAGCTTTACTGAGGGTTTTATGATGGGTGTAGTAGGTACTGACTCCATTCCTTGCCTGGGACAAAGACTGCATCCAGTAGAAATTAAATGAAGCAAGCATCTACCACCCCAAACAATGCTCCATAAAACCTAAACATAACGAAGAAGATAATGGCCTTCAACGTTTACACTCTGTCATAAGCCACCACAATCAAACCAGTTTTCCATTAGCACTCCGGAGCTGTCTGCTCTGAGAGACACTGGATTCGCTCAATGTTCTGAAAGAACGGTCTGACCAGGTTCAACACCCCCGCACACACGTTCTGGCTCGGGGCCCCCTTCCACAGAGCCTGGCTGACCACGTTTTGTAAACAGACCCATATGGTGCTGTTTTGAAATGATATTAACACAGAGTATATAGCATATAAATTAGACACTTTTCATCACATTGTGATTTTGTTTTGATGACGTTTCTTTGCAGCACCCTGGGAAGCCTTATTCTGTGAAGGACTCAGTATTGAGGCAAGTTGTAAATGAGTTGAATTGAGTGAATGAGCCCGGGATTTAACCAAGTGACCATGTGCCTTTCTCTGTTCCTCTCAGAAATGATTGCCACACAGCAGGAGATGAATGATGCCCAGTTGCCCCTCAGTCAGCGAGATTACTGTGCTCATTACCTCATCAAGTATCTGAAGTGTAAGCGGGACATGTGGCCCAACTTCCTGGAGTGTAAACACGAGCGTCACGACTGGGATTACTGCGAGCACGAGGAGTAAGAACTTGCTTTCTTTTCACTTGGTATGCTGGCAGTCTGTTGGGTGATGGCGCAGTTTAAACCCCCCCCGCCCCCGCCCCTGAATCAGCGCATTGGTTGGTGGTAGTGGTTTTGGGGCTGAGCTGGAAGTGGCTTTCTGGTGACACATTAGCAGAGGCCAGCTGACAGCCTTGCACCTGGACCCTGGTGAGAATTGTCCTGTGAGGGAAAAATTATTAGGAAAGGTTATTAGGTGCAGGATTTATAACGAAAACAGTGGAAGTAGTCGCTAAACACAAAGATCAAATAGGAGGCAGCATGCTCAGTTGGAAACCCTGAGATGCTCCCCACTTTCTGTCACCTCCTGACCACAATGGTACCAGGCAGTACAGAGCTGTACTGTCTCCTGTACACTGCCCTGCACACATTGTTTTAAACTGTTAATATTCTTGAATATTGATGAGAAGACGCATATATTTGTCGGAGCTTGCACTTATCAAGATATTTGTAAAAAAAAAATACCATTGTAAAGGAGAGCAATCTTAAGACCATAAAACTTAGGGGCAGAAGTAGGCCATTCTGCCCATCGAGTCTACTTCCCCACTCAATTAGATCGTTGCTAATTCGATAACTCCATTGTCCTGCCTTTTCCCATAACCCTTGATTCCCTTTCTGGTTAAGAATCTGTCTATATCAGCCCTGAATATACTTAATAACCCAGTATTGAGAGCCCACGATGGTAAAGAATTCCACAGATTTACTCCCTTCCGAGAGAAGAAATTCCTCCTCATCTCTGTCTTAAATCGGTGACCCTTTAGCTTATGTTCTTTGGTCCTAGACTTCTCACAAGGGGAACCAACCTTTACACATTAACCTAAGAATCTTGTATGTTTCAATAAGTTCACCTCTCATTCATCTAAACTGCAAGTTGTACAGCCCTGACCTAGCCATAAGACCATCTCTTCATACCCAGGAAGTGAACCTTCTTTGGACTGCCTCCAATGCCAGTAGGCATTCCTTAGATAACGGAACCAAAACTATCTACAGCATTCCAAAAATGGTCTCCCATATTTTTGGACTCCATTCCCTTTGAAGTAAAGGCTAAAATTCCATCTGTCTACCCTGTTACCTGCTGAATTTGGATGTTAGCTTTTTGTAATTTATGCTTGAAGCTTCCCAAGTCCCTCAGTGCTATAGCTTTCTGGAGTCTTTCTCCATTTAAATAATGTTCAGCTCCTCTATTCTTCCTGCCAAAGTGCATAACTTCACCTTTTCCACTTTATATTCCATCTGCCAAGTTTTTGCCCACTCCCTTCATCTATATCCCTCTGTATACTCTTTGTGTCATCCTCACCTCTTGCTTTCCAACATATTTTTGTGTCATCTTCAAACCTGGCTAAAGTATATTCACTTTCCTCATCCAAGTCATTAATATATATTGGAAATAATTGTGAATCCAGCACTGATTTCTGTGACACACCATTGGTTACAAGTTGCCAGCCTGAACATAGCCCCTTTATTCCCAACTCTCTGACTTTTTTAGTTAGCCAATCCTCTCTCCATGCTAATAAACCACTTCAAACACAATGAGCTCTTACCTTGTTTATTAGCTGAACGTGTAGCACCTTATCACCTGCCTTATATTCACTGCTTCCCCTTTACAATCCTGCTTGTCATCTCCTCAAAGAATTCGAATAAATATGTCAGGCATGATTTCCCCTTCCTGACTCTGCTTGCTAATATTCTCTGTTCCTAAATGCACTGTTATTACATCCATCGCATCTATTCCCAACCATTTCCCAGTGCCAGACATTGAGCTAATTGATCTATGGTTACCTTTTTTTTGATCTACTTCCCTTATTGAATAGTGTTGGCAGTTTTCCAGTCCTCCGGCACTTCTCCAGAACCATGGATTATTAAGATTATTGCCAAATCGCCCACTATCTCTGCAGTTACTTCCTCTAATATCCTAGTCTGCATCCCATTAGTCCAGGGGACCTATTGGTCTTTAGCCCCATTAGTTTCTTTAGTGATGGTTATTGTATATATTTCCTGTCCCCCACTTTGACCCTTGAATAGTTAGTAATTTTTGAGGTGCTATTTATGCCTTCTGCTGTGAAGACTAATGCAAAGTATTTGACTCCTGGCTCCCCCATTCTTGTTTCCCCAGCCTCATTCTTGAAGGGGCCTTTGCCTTTTTGTCTTCCTGTTTATATATTTAAAGAAGTTCTTGTTGTCCATCTTCATATTCCTTGTAAGTTTACCTGCGGAATTCATTTTCTCCCTCTATTATTTTTTGGTCATCTGTTGGTTTTTATAACTTTGCCAATCTTCTGATATACCACTAATCATTGCCACATTATATGCTTTGTTCTTTCAATTTAATGCTACCCTTAACTTCCCCGGTTAACCTGGGTGGGCTTATCCCCTTCCTAGGATCCTCCTTTCTCGCTAGGATCTATGTTTGTTGTGAGCTTTGAACTATTTTCTTAACATCCGCCATTTTCTTCAACCACCTTTTCTCTGAAGTTCCTTTCCCAGCCAGCTCTGCCCTCATTCCTTTCTAATTACCCTCAATTAAGTTTAGCACAGGACGTTTAGCCAACTTCCTTCCTCTCAAACAGAATGTAAAATTTTACAATGTTATGGCCAGTCCTTTCTCAGGACCTATTACTCTGAGAGCTAGGAGATTATGTATGGAGGCTGAGATTCCCCAGTTGCTGCTGCTCTCCTTCGCCGCTATGGGTTCGAGGCGGCAGCACGGCAATACGGCAGCAAAGGGGAGCTGTGGTCATCAGGGCAAGAGCGATGAAGGAACAGTGATCAGGAAATCACTGCCAAGGAGGGTGAGCCCCTCTTTGTGAGCTCCTCGTGTCTTCCCTCCAGCTCCCTCCTTCCTAAGCCCCTCCTCATCCTCAGCGTGGAAACAAGAGCAATGTCAACAGCACATGCACAGCTGTGGAGGTGAACTGTGCTGGTGCTGATATGACTGCACACAGAACAGTATCATCAGTGTTAAGTTCTTTTTCCTGAGATCCTTACAAACTTGATGCAACTGCAATACACAAACTTCTGTGAACAACAACAAATTTTATTAAGCAAATACAGTGCAAACTTTGGAGACGTTCTTAACACTCTTCGCCATGCTTGTGAAGCGTGTCGAGAGGTCTCTCTGAACAAAGGAAACATTCGTTCCTTTATACAAAATCTTTACATCATAGTCAGTAATGCCCACAAGACAACCCCCAGCTACTCCATCACAGTCACATGCCACTCAAGACACAATGCAGTGACCACATCATCTCCAGAAACGATGTAATGGTCAAATCTGTTGTGAATCTTAACTACAGGAAGTAGTCAGAATTCCAATTGTAATGTTCTTATTGATTTTGGAATGGGAGATGATGACACTGTAAATTCACTTCTGAATAGCTAGGAAATGGCCATGTAAATAGCTCTGAATGATGGGAGATGATAATGTACATCTACATTTGAGAGAAAGACATTCCACTCTAGCCTCAGGACATCCAGTTTCCTGGAGGTCAGCAGTGCAAATTAACTCTTTAATATCACAATCAGTGCCTGCAGTCACTTCCTGGCATGCTGACATCAGCTGCATGTGTGGGGATACTTCTATGGCCTGGAGATGCACGGGGCCATTTTGTGGTATGAGTAATTGCCCCATTTCTTCATCAATACTCATATTCTGTGAGACCAAACAACTACTTTCAATCTTCCTCCTGTCAGCAGATAGTGGTCTCTGAGTCCCCGATAATTGATGTGTGCTCAGATATGCTTGTGCTTTAAGTCTGTCCCAGTTGCTCTTCATAACTGAAACTCTCCAGCTGAGGCAACATCCTGGTAAATCTGCCTCTGCATCCTCTACAGTGCTATCCCATCTGTCCTATAGTGTGGATTCCAGAACTGCGCACTATTTTAGGTATGTCTCCCAATGTTTTTTTTACAGGATACTTCTCCAGATGTTTAGGATTATCATTGTTGCACATTTTGAACCAGTTATCTGGCTTAGAGAATGGTCACCTGAACACAATAACCATGTAAAGGCCACGCTCCCAGTGCAATGACAAGGGAGTGCTCAACTGTTAGAAGCTTCATTTTTTTGCATGGGATGTTAAATTGAGGCTGTCTACTCTGATGATGGACACAAAGGATCCCAAGTTTGTAAAGGAGGAGGGGAGTCCTCCCTGTTGTACTGTATCTAATTATTTCCGAAAGCAATGACTACTGGTTTATCAGATCTGAGAGTGTGTACACTATGTTGCTGTTTGTTTTGGAGTAAGCACCAAATGCTATCTAAGCAACACCTGGAGTGCGCAGGTCGCTAACCTCACCTCCTCTCTCTGTAGTTATGTGATGCGTATGAAGGAGTACGAGAGGGAACGACGCCTGCTGATGAGGAAGAAGAAGATGAACGAGAGGCAGGCAGCATGACCAGCTTTTCTGAAGCTGCTGGGTAACTAGGTGTGTGTCTCCATCTGAGAACAACACCCTGGGCTGGCCTCATTGTCCTGTGGGTGATTTTTTTGTTTTGTATATAATTCTAATACCTCCTAACATCAATAAAAGGTCCAGTTATAAACCCAACCAGCTGCTTTTGAATCCTGCTTTACTCTCTTCCCCAAGGATCTCCTGTACCTGCGACACCATTTCCTGATTTCAGTTGAGTGTGCGCATGTAGAGGGAATGTGGTCCCCTTCTTCATGAAAGGCATTTCACCAAACCTATCCTGGTCTCACCATGATGTTCCCAGAGAGAGAAACATGACAAGGTGACTCTCCCCATCTCCCTCCTCAATCCGGTGTAATCTGAGGATGTTCTCCTGACTCTGGAACTGTTGTCCTACCCTATATCTTTGTAATATAGCTGTGCTCTGAAAGATGGGGCTCCAGTATCAAGATTGGCAGTGTGAATTTAACTCATCCCGGCTTGAAGTAGAACAGAATACGAGCGTTAAATCCTCATCCCTGACACGGACTGGAACCTGTAATACTGAAAGCACTTAATACTAACCGTTAGACTAACAGGCAAGCCTCACCGTACTCATTTCACGTCCTGCTGCTTGAACGTTAATTTGTAAACCTGAAATTATTCTCTGGTGCATCTTATCCATAAGATAAAGATGCATAGCATTAGGGTAAAGTATTGTCATGGATAGGGGATTGATAAACTGACAGGAAGCAAAGAGTGGGGATAGATGAGAGCTATTCTGGCTGGCAATCAGTGACTAGTGATGTGCCTCAGGGACCGCAATTATTTACAATTTATATTGGTGATTTGGAGTTGGGGACCATGTGTCAAAGTTTGCAGAAGACACTAAGATAAGTGGCAGAGCAAAGTGTGCAGAGGACTGTGAGACTTTGCAGAGGGATATAGATACATTGAGTGAGTGGGCAAAAGTCTGGCAGATGGAATACAATGTTAATAAATGTGAAGTTGTCCATTTTGGTAGGAGTAACAGTTAAGGATTATTACTTGAATGGTAAAACGTTTTGCAGCATCCTGCTATGCAGAGTGACCAGTGTGGCCTTGTGCATGAATCACAGAAGGATGGTCTGCAGGTACAGCAGCTAATTAGAAAAACAAATGGAATTTTGTCCTTCATTGTGAAAGGGATTGAGTTTAAAAACAGAGAGATCGTGTTGCATCTGTACAGGGTGCTGGTGGGGTCACACCTGAAGTACTGTGTGCAATTTTAGTCTCCTTGAGAAAGGATGTTCAGGCACTGGAGGGGATGCAGAGGAGGCTCACTAAGTTGATTCCAGTGTTGAGGTGATTGGATTATGAGGAGAGGCTGGGTAGACTAAGATTATATTTATTGGAATTCAGAAGAATGAGAGGGTTCTTGTCGAAACATAAAACTATGAAGGGAATAGATTAGAGGCAGAGAGGATGTTTCCACTGGCAGGTGAAGCGAGGACAAGAGGACAGGGCCTCAAGATTATAGAGAGCAGATTTAGGACTGAATTGAGAAGAAAATTCCTCACCCAAAAGGTTGTTAACCTATGGAATTCCTTGCCCAGTGAAGTAGTTGACAATACTTCATAAATGTTTTTAATGCTAAGGTAGATACTTTTTGAACAATAAAGCAGTTAAGGGATATGGTGAGCGGGTGGGTAAGTGGATAAAAACAAGGACTGCAGATGCTGTAAACCAGAGTCTAGATTAGAGTGGTGCTGGAAAAGCACAGCAGGTCAGAGAGATAAATGAGAGGAGGGTGAGGGTGCCACCAATCAACCCCACTGCCCTGTGGCCCAACATTTCAACTCTTTTTCCCCCCCCCCCAACTCTGCCGAGGACATGCAGGTTCTGGGCCTCCTCCACCACCGCTCCCTCACCACCCGAAGCCTGGAAGAAGAACGCCTCATCTTCTGCGTTGGAACACTTCAACCCCAGGGCATCAATGTCGATTTCACCAGTTTCCTCATTTTCCCCTTCCCCTACCTCACCCCAGCTCCAACCTTCCAGCTCAGCACCGCCCTCATGACCTGTCCTACCTGCCTATCTTCCTTTCCACCTATCTACTCCACCCTCCTCTCTGACCTATCACCTCCATCCCCACCCCCATTCAACTATTGTACTCCATGCTACTTTCTCCCCACCCCCTCTCATTTATCTCTCCACTCTGCAGGCACCCTGCCTCGATTCCTGATGAAAGGGTTTTGCCCGAAATGTCGATTTTCCTGCTCCTCGGATGCTGCCTGACCTGCTGTGCTTTTCCAGCACCATTCTAATCTAGGGTGGGTAAGTGGAGCTGAGTCCACAAAAAGATCAGCCACAATCTTATTGAATGGCGGAGCAGGCTCGAAGGGCCAGGCGGCCTACTCCTGCTCTGAAGTCTTATGTTTATGTTCTGAGTTCCTGAATGAGAGTCTCCCATTTTGTTGGTTGCTGGATATAGGTTATGCAGAGTACAGTCTGCTGACGCATTCACTTCACTGTCAGAAGAGAGTGGCACGGTGGCTCAGTGGTTAGCACTGCTGCCTCACAGCATCAGGATCCTGGGTTTGATTCCCACCTGTCTGTGTGGAATTTGCACGTTCTTCCTGTGCCTGCGTGGGTTTCCTCTGGGTGCTCCAGTTTTCTCCCACAATCCAAAGATGTGCAGGTTAGGTAAATTGGCCGTACAAAATTGCCCAGTGTTAGTTGTGTTAGTCAGAGGTAAATATAGGGTAGGGGAATGGGTTTAGGTGGGTCTCTCTTCGGAGGGGCGGTGTGAACTTGTTGGGCTGAAGGGCCTGTTTCCACACTGTCGAGAATCTAATCTAATCTAAAAAGAGACTGGGTTGTAAATTGTGACACTTCCAGTGCAGTACTGAGGGAGTGTGACAGTCAGAGCTTCAATTTTTCCCATTCCTTGGACTATGGTACTGGATGTAGGTTTGCTCGCTGAGCTGGATGGTTCATTTCCAGATGTTTCGTTACCCTACTAGGTAACATCTTCAGTGTGCCTGAGGCAAAGCAATGCCAAAGATTCCTGCTTTCTATTTGTGTTTGGATTTCTTTGGGTTGGTGATGCTATTTCCTATAGTGAAGTCACTTCCTGCTCCTTTTCTCAGGGGGTGGTAGATGCGGTCTAACATGGTGTTTGTTGATAGGTAGCGAAATGTCTGGAAATGAACCTTCCAGCTCAGCGAGTAAACCTACACCCAAAACCTCAACGTGAGCTACAAATCTCCTCAAAACTCGCTAGGACTATGGTACTACTTGGAATCACTAACTCATATTATCGGCTTGTAGCATTCATGCTGTGGGATCTTGTTTCAGAAGGTTATCTGAAAATGCTGAAACCAAGTTGTGGTACTTATTGAGTTGTTTGCCTCTATGAATCTTTCCTTTGGGCCCATTGCAAAAAGCATTCAACCATAGCTGTCAAGAGATACAGACCAACGTTGTCCCTGCTGCTGCTACTGCTGCCACCTGACTGTACTTCTATATTTTGCACTTAGTACACATGACAATAATTCAAAGTCTAATTTGACATGGTGCTCAAGCAGCTAAGTACAGGAATATAATGAAATGTGTACAATATAACCACATATGCTGTGTGACTGAATAACACTACCCAATCTTACAATTTGCCTCTCCCTGAGCTATAGAGCTTTCACTCCAATCCTAGGTGAACAGAAGGTAGAATGCATTGTTAAATTAGTAGTGATGGTCAAGAATGTTCATGACAACACTAGCATGAACCATTGGGCCACATGCTTTTAATCAGACTCTGGCATTCTGTACCTAATAATTGCTGTCAGAAGCTGTTATCCACCTGATCCCTGTTCTGCCAGGATAGTTATTACTATTTCTGCCTTTTTCATAGAATCCCTACAGTATAGAGACAGGCCATTAGGCCCAACAAGACCCTCCGAAGAGTAAAACCTCCCAGGCCCGTTCCACTTTGTTACCCTTGACTCATGTATCTAACCTACACATCCCTGCATACTATGGGCAATTTAGTATGGCTAATGCAGCTGACCTGCACATCTTTGGACTGTTGGAGGAAACCAGAACACCCGGAGGAAACCTATGCAGACACAGGAGAAGTTCAAACTCCACACAGACAGACGTTTGGGGCTGGAATCGATCCTGGGTCCCTGGCGCTATGAGGCAGTGGTGGTAATCTTTGTGCGTGGATTTTTTTAACTATGAAGGGACGTTTTGTTTTAATACTATGGGATAGAAATTAGATTCATTTAGTATACATTGTGCACAGTTAGTGGCACACACACACACTTTGGTCCAACTAGTCCAAGCCCAATTCATGTACTTATCAATATATCTTTTAAGTGTTGTAACTGTACATGCATCCACCCCTTTGGAAGTTCATTGCACATACAAAGTGCTCTCTGCCCCTCATGTCCTTTCTAAACTCTCTCACCTTAAACCTATGCCATGAAGGGCTTGATGGGAATGACATAGGTTACTTCTCCTAGCTGCAGAATATTAAAGATGGGTGTAGTCTCAGGGAAAAATGTCTTCACTCAGAGGCTTGTAAAACTTTGGAGTTCTCTACCCAGAGGTTTGTGCATTGTGCACTCCTGCATATACTTAGAATTAGAGATGTAATGGAAACAGACCCTTCAGTCCAACTCGTCCATACTGACCAGTTATCCTAAACTAATCTAGTACCATTTGCTAGCAATTGGTCCATATCCCTCTAAACCCTTCCTATTTTTTTTCTTATTCAAAACAAAGCCTACCTGAAACAAGGGGGAAGAGACAAAAAAGAAAACTCATCAGTAGGAAGCCCAACAGCAGTAATGAATACATTGACTGTGTGATCCAGGTAGTTCAGAGGTCAGTCTCTTCTCCCCCACCACCCCATCCCATCCCCCCCCACCACCCCATCTCATCCCCACCTTAACACAAAATGAAGAGTCCTTCACCACTGATCAAACTCCCTCAGAGGCAACTTTTGGAGTGAACAGAACCTCTGACACTCCTGTTTATTTTTTTCCTTACTGCCTAGTAGCGGTAGTGCTTATTTTTCCCCAGCACCCATGTCATGAATGTGCAGATGTCAGACACAATGAAGAACAAGTGTGTAAATCTTTATTGATATGCAACCACCAGGAAGAAAGGAAGCGCGCGAGTGGGCAATGACAAGCAATGCCCTTCTCATCAAAGGGCAGTGCTGCGTGATCAGACAGTGAATGGGAGGACAGGGATTAAATCAAAATAGAGTTGGAGGGGGAAATAATACACTCCACTCCCTGCGGCACCCACCTCTCACCTTAAGTTTTATCCATGCCCCTCATGATTTTATAAATTGCTATAAGATCATCCCCCTCAGCCTCTGACATTCTAGAGGAAATAGCCCCAGCATCTCCATATAGCTCAAACCTTCCAAACCTGGCAGCATTCTTGTAAATGTTTTCTGAACCCTTTCAACTTTCACAACATCTTTCCTATTAGCAGGGAGATCAGAATTGAACACAGTATTCCAAAAGTGAGATCAACAAATTTTTGGTGTCTCGGGTGTTGCAACTCCGAGGCAAATCTTTTCTGTTAATGAAACCAAACACCCAGAAAGCTCACCTCGCCTTGTAATCTGTTAAAACACAAGTGACAGAGAACTCCTAAATTCCATTATTTAAAGAAAATAATATCAATTTATTTTCTTAATCTCAAAGTGAACAGTAAATAAAAAGCTATTCACAAATCTAAGCCTCCCTTTCTCCTAACTGCTTACTCTCTGACTCCAACTCTATAACAATATGCTCTTCCATAAGACACTTATTAAAGTTACATTAGCTTAATCTTAAAATCACAATCTTTGTCTTCTCCGCAGTCTTCAGTTTTCCTGCCGCTGATCTCCCTAGGTCATCTTTCTTTTTGCTGCAATTATGTTTCACATGACAAGGAACCTTTAATAGTGTTTTCTCATTTTTTTGAGAGCAAGATTACATGGACAATTAGTCTCCAGTAGTGTCTCTATGGCAGTTGCTCTCTAACCAGTTTTCAAATTGTCTGCATTCTTATACGCCCAACATGAATCATCTCATTGGTTCGATGTTGGCAAAACAATAAACAAAACAATAAATTAAAGCTCAATTGGGTTTTAGTGTCCTGGGGCATCATTTAAGCTGATTCATTAAATTTGAATTGTCGTCAAAACAGCAACCAAAGCTCAGGTATCCAGTTCACAGCCAAATGTTACACATTTTCAATTTTCCAGTACGCTCTGGGACTGCCATCTGGTCATATACACAGGTGCTTGTAATATCTCAGTTCAGAACAGCATTCTCGCTCTCAAAAAGGTAGTACATGCCTTCAGCTTCATAACACAGGAAAAGACGCATTTGGGAGTGGACCTTAAGCCAAGGATTACCCTGACGGGCTGAATTCCTGCTCCTATCTTGTATTCTTAACATTGTAACAAAAACACAGCATGAACACACTAGAGATAAATCAAGTTTATTCAGTTTCTTTGTAAACAATGTTATTGCCGACATTGCAAAGTTTGAAAGAAACACTGATCAATTTTCTACCACACAAACATTTAGAGACAAAATAAGTCATTCAGAAAAATCTGAAATAGATATTCAAATGTCAACTTTCCACTAGTAACTTGCAAACACTATTTTTAACACGGTGTGTTCAAAGTTGAACAGAGATCAGAAGCAGAGTTTTGAAAACGCATTACCATTGAACAAAGACAGTGTTGATACTAAGACTCAAGATTACATTAAGCAGCAGGAAGAGAAAACCAATATTCTGGTGCTCACAATCCTCAAAGTAATGGGAACTCAGGAAAGCTATAGTGTTAACAAGCAACCCCTTCCCAATCAGTGCACATCTATTTTCTTAGCAGAATTATTAAATCAAAATTTACCAGCAATAAGTGCTAGGAACTGCTGTGGTTTCGTTCTTTGCCAGCTCCAGGTGGAGATGTTGAAACATAATCTCTACTAAGCACACACTAAAGTTACAGATACATCAGTTGAGCTGCTCACATCCCTATCATTAAACTGGGACTGAGCAGCAAAGAACCAGCTCAAATCTTACACTACTGCAGATTGCACCAGAGTGTGCTACAGTCAGACTGAACAAGATTCGTGGCTAATGATCAAAGTCTGTCCCCATCAAATACTCCTAGGATGGACAGCACGGGGTTAGATACAGAGTAAAGCTCTCTCCAGCACAGCTATAATGCAGGGTTAGATACGAGTAAAGCTCCTTTTATTCCCTTCATTTGTAAAAGGTGTAGGGGGCTGCAGTGTGACAGGAGGCGGCAGGGGATTGGGGGGGGGGGTGGGAGATGGAAGAGTGGAAACAGGACTCTTTACACAGTTTGTGGAGGACCTCCCCATGTCCAACCATAAATTAAAGGGAGATGGAAGAGTGGAGATTAACAGAATAGGGTCGAAGACGCAGAGAAATCAGTTGCTGCTTTACACCAACTTGCTTCACATTGACATAAAAGATTGGGCAAAGGTTAAAAGGACATTGTAGAGCCCAAGACACAGTTTTATGTACGGTATGTTGAGTCTGTCCAGCCTCTAATGGAACTAGGGAATCCCACAGAGAAATCAGAGCTCAGGGAGGGGGGGATAGCAGAATTAAAGATCAGCAAGAGATCCACACGATCACAGCAGATTAAGATTCCCACTCCTCCCACCAATAGATAATTACCTATTGTACAAAGAGATAGAATTGCCCTAAGACTATAAAAAAATTTGCAAGAACACGAGGAGGATAGAATCAAACAACTCTGCTGAAGCTCGTGATTGGTTTACTGCAGGACGGATGGTCAGACAGACAGACACAGACAAAGGGGCTGGGTGTCACAATGTCTCCCCAACCCAGGCTCACAGAATTGCTGCCTACAACAGGAACGGGATGATTGGTGTGCGGAGAGGCGGGTAGTCACGGAAATCCTTCAAGTAGCTACGATGCTTCCCATTGGCCCAGATTGCCATCTGGACAAAACCAACCAGAGTGAACAAAGCAACTGCAGAGAGAGAGAAAACAAAACCATTTATAAACTGGATTGGAAGCCCACTTCTGCCCTCACCACACCGGACACAGTAAACCTGCCCTCATCAAAATGGTGGGGGATTTTAAACTTTCTAGATATAGACTGGGACTACCATAGTGTGGACTTGGGTGGAGAGGAATTTGTTAAATGTATACAAGAAAAACTTCTTAATCAGTATATTGATGTACCTACTAGAGAAGGTGCAAAACATGACCTTGTCTTGGAACATAATGTGTCAGTGGGGCAGCACTTTGGGTGCAGTGATCATAATTCTATTCGTTTAAATTAGTTATGGAAAAGGATAGACCTGATCCAAAAAATGGAGTTCTAAATTGGAGGAAACCAACTTTGACGGTGTGAGGCAAGAACTTTCAGAAGTTATTTGCAAGTAAAAGGGACAGCTGAAAATGGGAAGCCTTCAAAAATGATCCCGTTAGGGTCAGGGGCAAAGGTGTAAGGAATGCAGCATGATTAGAGAAATTGAGACTCTGGTCAAGAAAAAGACAGCAGGGATCAAATTAATCCCTTGAGGCAAGCTACCTGACAAAGGGGCAGCGCTTCAAAGCTTGGACTTTCAAATAAAGCTGTTGGATTATAACCTGGTGCTGTGTGATTTTTTTAATTAAGGGAAAAGACTAACTAGAGTGAGAATAGGGCCCCATAAGGATCAATAAAACCATCTATGTGTGGAACCATCCCAATAGACCTGTTCAAAAAGGACAGGTTTAATCTGAACTGGAAGGGGGCCAAGATCTTAGCAGGGTGGTTTGCTAGCTGGGGGGGGATGCTGGTGGAGGAATGCTAAGTAGCATTGTAAATGGGCTTGGAGATATATGGGCGGGGTGCTGGCAAGTGAGACTAGATTGGCTTGGGATATCTGGTCGGCATGGACGGGTTGGACCGAAGGGTCGGTTTCCGTGCCGTACATCTCTATGACTCTATGGAAGGACTGATGGGGAAGGTTCTGAATGTGAGGACAGCAAGTCAATTAGAAAAGACAGACAAGAAAGAGTCAGAGTATGTAGCAACTCTGAAGAACTAATTTGCATTTATTTCAATGCAAGGGGTCTTACCACTAAGGCTGATGAAATCAGGGCATGTTTAAGAGCGTGAGATTGGTGCATTATAGCTATTACAGAAACTTGGCTAAGAGATGGATAGGACTGGCAGCTCAATGTTCTGGCATTTAGATGCTATAGAAAGGAGGCAAGAAAGAAAGGGGAGTGGCATTTTTGATTACATGTTGTAACTAGAGAAATTAGTTCTGAAAAATCGTCCAGTAAAAATATATGGGTAGAAATTAGAAATATGAAAGATCATTTTGGGCTACCATAATGTTAAAGGTCTGGATGGTGTAAAAAATTGTCAAATGTGTTTAAGAAAAATTTTTAAAAATCAATATTCCACACTGTAAGTAATCTAATCTAATCTAATCTAATATGTGGATGCTCCTACCAGAGAAGGACATCTTTTGAGCAATAAGGCAGGGCAGGTGACTGGAATAAATGTGGGGGAACACTTTGGGTTCAGCAATTATAATTGTATTAATTTCAAAATTGTTATAGAAAAGGGTAATCTTTTCATAAAAGTTGAAGTTTTTAATTGGAGTAAGGCAATGTTTCTCTTTTTGACAAATATAGCCTTAAACTGTCCAGTAGAGCTTAACTTTGGAGACAGTCAGACTTAACCAACTCTGCTTGGGGACACATTTAGCTGATAAGTTTCTTTGTTTTTAAAAAAAGTCCAACTCTTTAGACTAAGATCAGGTTTCAATTCCTGCATTGGCTGACATTATAATGAAGGATGCTCCTTCTCAACCTCTCCCCTTGCCTGAGGGGTGGTGACCCTCAAGTTAAACCACCACTAGGTATTTCTCTCTAATGAGAGAGCAGCCATATGGTCTGAGAGGACTGTGGGTGACTTTATCTTTTGACTGGAATGTATAGAAGGTTTGAAATTAGAAGCAGGGTCACTCCACAAGACTGGCTCATCACCTTTGGCCTCAGATGCTTGACTAACCAGTCTTGGCTCTTGGTCTGGCAACGATTAGATTAGATTACTTACAGTGTGAAAACAGGCCCTTCGGCCCAACAAGTCCACACCGACCCGCCGAAGCGCAACCCACCTACACCTATTCCCCTACATTTACCCCTTCACCTAACATTACGGGCAATTTAGCATTGTGGGAGGAAACCGGAGCACCTGGAGGAAACCCACGCAGACACGGGGAGAATGTGCAAACTCCACACAGAGAGTCGCCTGAGGCGGGAATTGAACCTGGGTCTCTGGCACTGTGCCACCGTGCCGCCCAAATTGCTGGGAGCAAGCACTGTATTTAATTAGCTGTCTTGGAAGACATGGAATATGGTGATACAGCTCATCTTTTAGAACTGGACTTCACTTCTATAGCCTCACTGAAGTAAGACAGTGACTGTGAGTTCTCAGACTCAGCTCTCTCTCTCCCTCAGAAGAAAAATCCACAGGACTAACTTCAAGCAGCAAAGCTGCTGCAGGATCTAAAACTTCTTTCACAGGATGTGGGCATCACCGGCTAGGCCAACATTTATTATTCATCTGAAATCCTCCCACCCTGGAGGTGGCTGGAGGTGGGGGGGGGGGGGGGAGGAAAATGGCCTTCCCAAGTCAATTCCCACATCAGCAACTCAGGCACAATTTCACCTGAAAGGAAACACAACACTGGAGAAACTAGCTGCACACCTGCTGAGTTTCTCCAAGGTTCTCAGTGTTTATTTCAGATTTCCAGCATCCACATCAATTTGCTTTCACTCACCTGGAAGACACTGAGTCATGATTGTGAAGCCAATCCAAGAGCCCACCTGTAGACAGAGACAGGAATACAGAAAGCCTTTGATTTGAAATGAATAAGCAATCTTTATCATACTCTTTATCACGATGCTAACAGAATTAACCACTTTATAGGCTCGAGTGGCTGTGTTTATGGTTATCGACCTGTACTCACGCCTTCAAAACCTTTCACTATTCCCAAGTTGATACACAAAGAATGATTTCATAAAGATACTGAAAACTGTCCCTTTCTCGTTGACATAGTTTAGATAAAAACAATGACTGCAGATGCTGGAAACTAGATTCTGGATTAGAGTGGTGCTGGAAGAGCACAGCAGTTCAGGCAGCATCCGAGGAGCAGGAAAATCAACGTTTCGGGCAAAAGATATGGCTGCATTCCCCAAGGTGGCGGTGGTCATGAATAACACAAGGAGACACTCTCCTCCTCAGTTGTTTGGAAGTGGGAGATGGGGTGGGGACAATAGTAAATCAATGACAGACAGACATTCAGTCCCTTAGGAGTTTGTGGCCACATTATCTTCAGCTGGCATTGGAGCCTATGCTGAAAATAAACAAGGATAATTTTAAATAAAAAAGAATAATGCTTGCATTGCGAAAACAGAAAATATGCCATCAGTTCCCAGCAGTCCAACCAGGACATCTGTCAGGAAAAGGCTGGGAAAAAATGTTTGGTTCTACATAGAGTTTAAACGTTAAATATTAAATATTACAGGGTGATTAGCTCATCAGCAGCTGCTTTAAATTCAGGGATATTGCTCGGTCTGCGAGCCACCCTAGGGATACATATCTCTGTGTCTACGCGGTTTCTTAAAAAAATAAGTACAGCCGCGAGGCAGTCAGCTCAGGTCAGGGTTCCAAGCAGCAGCAGTAATTTCTGTTCTTACCTCATAGGTATAGTTAGGACAAGACACCAAGAGGAAAAGCCAGGTAAACGGGTTCTTCGTCGGGAAGGGGATCCTGCGCGCCTTCGAGCCTGGAGGGGTGGAAGAAAGACACTGACACCTACTGAGTTACACACCCAGTACTCAGAGCATGGGCGAGGGGGAGGGCGAGAGCGCGCGAGGGAGAGGGGGAGGGCGAGAGCGCGCGAGGGAGAGGGGGAGAGCGAGAGCACATGAGGGGAGGGGAAAGCAAGAACGTGTGATGGAGGGTAGGGCGAGAGTGCGCAAAGGAGGGAGAGAGGATCATAGAGTCATAGAGATGTACAGCACAGAAACAG
Source organism: Chiloscyllium plagiosum (assembly GCF_037043375.1). NCBI lineage: Eukaryota > Metazoa > Chordata > Chondrichthyes > Orectolobiformes > Hemiscylliidae > Chiloscyllium > Chiloscyllium plagiosum. Next base: position 23,245,754 of record NW_028270183.1, on the reverse strand, counting down.
ACTCTTCAGTCTTACTCGTCCATGCTGACCAGATATCCCAACCCAATCTAGTCCCATTTGCCAGCATCCGGCCCATATCCCTCCAAACCCTTCCTAATCATATACAACATTTAAAAGGCATCTGAATGGGTAATTGTACCAGCCTCCACCACTTCCTCTGGCAGCCCATTCCACACACATACCACCCTCTGCGTTCAAAGGTTGTCCCATAGGTCTCTTTTATATCTTTACCCTCTCACCCTAAACCTATGCCTTCTAGTTCTGGACTCCACAACCCCAAGGAAATGACCTTGTTTATTTACCCTATCCATGCCCCTCATGATTTTATACACCTCTATAAAGGTCACCCCTCAGCCTCTGATGCTCCAGGGAAAACAGTCCCAGCCTATTCAATCTCTCCCTATAGCTCAAATCTCCAACCCTGGCAACATCCTTGTAAATCTTTTCTGAACCCTTTCAAGTTTCACAACATCCTTCCGATAGGAGGGAGACCAAAATTGCATGCAATTTTCCAAAAGTGGCCTAACTAAAGTCGTGTACAGCCGCAACATGACCTCCCAACTCCTGTAGTCAATATTCTGACCAATAAAGGAAAGCATACCAAACATTTTCTTCACTATCCTATCTACCTGCGACTCTACTTTCAAGAAGCTATGAACCTGCATTCCAAGGTCTCTTTGTTCAGCAACACTCCTGAGGACCTTACCATTAATTCCTGCTAAGATTTGCTTTCCCAAAGTGCAGCACCTAACATTTATCTAAATTAAACTCCATCTGCCACTTCTCAGTCCATTGGCCCATCTGATCAAGATCCTGTTGCAATCTGAGGTAACCTTCTTTGCTGTCCACTACACCTCCAATTCTGGTGTCATCTGCAAACATACTAACTATACCTCTTATGCTCGCATCCAAATCATTTATATAAATGGCGAAAAGTAGTGGACCCAGCACCAATCCTTGTGGCACTCCACTGGTCACAGGCCCCCAGTCTGAAAAACAACCTCCACCACCACCCTCTATCTTCTATCTTAGAGCCAGTTCTGTATCCAAATGGCTAGTTCGCCCTGTCTTCCTTGAGATCTAACCTTGCTAACCAGTCTCCCATGGGGAACCTGGTCAAACTCCTTACTGAAGTCCACATAGATCATGTCTACGCTCTGCCCTCATCAATCCTCTTTGATACTTCTTCAAAAAACTCAATCAAGTTTGTGAGACATGATTTCCCACGCACAAAGCCATGTTGACTATCCCCAATCAGTCCTTGCCTTTCCAAATATATATACATCCTGTCCCTCAGGATTCCCTCCAACAACTTGCCCACCACCGACGTCAGGCTCACCAGTCTATAGTTCCCTGGCTTGTCCTTACCATCTTTCTTAAATAGTGGCACCACGTTAGCCAATCTCCAGTCTTCCGGCACCTCACCTGTGACTATCGATTATACAAATATCTCAGCAAGAGGCCCAGCTATCACTTCCCTAGCTTCCCACAGAGTTCTGGGGTATACCTGATCATATCCTGAGATGTATCCACTTCTACGCATTTTAAGACATCTAGCACTTCCTCCTCTGTAATATGGACATTTTTAAAGATGTCACCATCTATTTCCCTACATTCTATATCTTCCATGTCCTTTTCCACAGTAAACACTGATGCAAAATACTCGTCTCCTGCGGCTCCACACAAAGGCCGCCATGCTGATCTTTGAGGGGCTCTATTCTCTCCCTAGTTACCCTTTTGTCCATCATGTATTTGTAAAAACCCTTTGGATTCTCCTTAATTCTATTTACCAAAGCTATCTCATGTTCCTTTTCTGTCCCCCTGATTTTTCTCTTAAGTATACTCCTTATGCCTTTATATTCTTATAAGGATTCACTCGATCTATCCTGATATATGCTTCCTTCTTTTTCTTAACCAAACCCTCAATTTCTTTAGTCATTCAGCATTCCCTATACCTACCAGCCTTTCCTTTCACCCTCACAGGAATATGCTGGCTCTGGATTCTCGTTATCAAATTTCTGAAGGCTTCCCATTTTCCAGCCGTCCCTTTACCTGCAAAGGTTCTTGCCTACTACCACGAAGAAAGAGAGAGAGAGAGAGAGAGAGGAAAAAAGAGAAAGGGAAAAAAAAGAGAAAGGAAAATAAAAAGAGAAAGGGGGAAAAAAAAAAGAGAAAGAAAAAAGAGAAAGGGAAAGAAAGAGAAAACGAGAAAAAGAAAGAGAGACAGACAGGAAGACTTTAACTACTGGGAGTTGGAAAATGCCACCTGCAGTGTGTAAACAGGTCGCATACGCAGACCGTCTAGAGATCCTGTACAACAGTAAGGCGCTGATATCAGCTGAGATGTAAACCGAGATCCAACCTTCCCACTTGGGTGGATGTAACAAATCCAACGGAACTATTTCATGCGACAGCAGCAGGAGTCCCGAGCAAAATATATTGCTCAACCAATCACCTCACCACTAAGACAGATGATCTGATCACTATCAAACTTGTGTGGGATTTTGCTGTGCAGGACCAGCTGTCACATTTCCTACATCATAAACGTTGACTAGATTTCAAAGTACTTTCACTGGCTGTAAAGTGCTTTGGATTAACCCCATTAAAAGTAATAATGAAAGATAATATACGAATGAAGTCTCTTCCTTAATAAGATGGGAAGCAAGTTTACGTCCCTTTGAAAAGTGAAGAAAATGGTAGAACTAATTCAGTTTATTGCTTCAATGAATTTTCAGAAATTGCAGGTTTATAAGTTCGTCACGGAAGACTTCTCAAAACACAGCCCACAGGAAATCTGGGTCATGGAATAGGAGAGGTACAAGGGGGCAGTTTAATAAAGGGAAGTGCTGGTGAGATTGCACTAATGGATTACAGATAGTTCTCCTATAACGCTGTGAAGCCTCACTTAATGGGAATAATGAGGCCTTTGGGATAAGAGAGGTTGGGGCAGACCAGCCAAAAATATCACTCGCAATCGCTCAAAAGTCACCCAAAAGTTTAATGCAAAATCTAGCTCAGTCCGAATGAAGGTTGAAATCATATTTATTACTGAAACAAAAGTATATTTAACACAGTACATTTAAAAAATGTCAAGAAAGCTGTTTCTGTACAGTACCTCTCAGAAAGCTGCTTATCAGCAGGTGACTGGTGCATGCGCAGAACGGGGTGGAAGCTTTGGCGTGGACATTGGCGCATATGTATAATGGCATCAAGACAGACACCAACGTTACATGTGGAATGGCACAGACACTGGCGCATGTGCAAAATGACGGAGAGATTCTGGGACATGGGCAGAATTAAGTGCACAAACCGATCCCTGCTGGAATCGCTTTATTGCTAACAGAGGTAATGTCAATGAAACATGCGTTATCACAGAACTACCTGTAGCTGGGGATCTGCAGGGTCAAGGTTAGGATGTCTATTGTGCCCAATCTAAAATAAACCCTGGATGCTGATACAGCAACTGGTCTAATTCAAAAAGATGACACTCAAAAAGGGACAGCATGAAAGGCAGAGAAAATGCAGTTTAATTTTGCAAAATCAGTCTTTGAGACAAAAAAAGGGGTCATCACAGAGCACATCATGAGGATATAATTGAAGTGGGTTAGATTGGCCATGCAACAGAACAAATACGGTTCTCATGAACAAATATACTGAATGGAACTGAATCAGAAACTGAGGCTTGGGAGTGAACTGTGCAGTTTTAAATGCTGAGAGCAATGGGTCCACAGTCAGTGTCTTTAAAGCAAGACATGGTTCTATTGGAAGTACCAAGTGGGACAATAGATTCAAAGGGATTACCTACAAGAAAGAAGAGTCAAACACAAGGCTGGTTGGGAGAATTGCACCGAAGATAAAGTGTCAAAAGTAGAGGATTAAACCAAGAACGTTATAGGAGTACATTACTAACTGGGCACATACAAGCAAAGCACTTTCGTTGTTCCAGGCTGAATCTCCTTGTGAATAGCAGCAGGCTGGATAAGGATTGGGGGTTTGAAATTACTGGAGGAATGTGCTTGTTTGGAGCTGGCATGTTAGCCTCATGCTTTCTCTTATTCACATACATAATAAAGTCATACAGCACAGAAACAGACCCTTTGATTCAACCAGTCCATGCTGAACATAATCCCAAATTAAACTAGCCCCACCTGGCTGCTCCTGGCCCATTTGCCTCCAAACCTTTCTTATTTCATGTACTTATCCAAATGTCTTTTAAACAGTGACTGTGCCCACATCCACCACTTCCTCAGGAAGTTCATTCCACATGCAAACCACCCTCTCATGAGGAGGAAAAAATATGTCCCTTTGTCTTGAAATCCCCCATCGTGGGAAAAGACACTATTAACACCTATACTCCTCATGATTTGATAAACCTCTAAGGTCACCCCTCAACCATCTATGCTCCAGAGAAAAAAGTCCCAGCCTATCCAGTCTTTGGAACTCAAATCTTCCGTACCCGGCAACATCCTGGTAAATCTCTTCTGAATCTTCTCTTTCTCATTTGGTTGTGGGAGGATTGGAAGAAAAGTGTTTAAAAGCTCACCAGAGAGTGTCACAGGGAAATAGACGGCTACTTGACTCCTCCAGCAGGGTTTTCAACTGCCTCTGACTGAAGGAAGTCAATGAACGGTGACAGCTAAACTCTTGGCATTTCAGAGGTTTAAGTTGAAACTTTATTGCTGGAACAGCACAGCAGGTCAGGCAGCATCCAGGGAACAGGAGATTCGACGTTTCGGGCACAGGCCCTTCTTCAGGAAGGCCTGTGCCCGAAACGTCGAATCTCCTGTTCCCTGGATGCTGCCTGACCTGCTGTGCTGTTCCAGCAATAAAGTTTCAACTTTGATCTCCAGCATCTGCAGACCTCACTTTCTCCCCATTTCAGAGGTTTAGGTCATCAATGAGGAACAGGAAGATTTGTTGACCGACAGAAGCATTTAGTTGACCTGTTTCACAACACTGTGAGCTGTCAGTGGGCTCAAAACTGGGAGGAGAGGCTGATCTGGCTGGAGGTTTACAGGAAGAGTGGCAAGTTCTACTTTCAATAAGGCAACAGGCCTAGAGATTCCAAGACAACATTCAGTAACAACAATTGCATTGCTTTGGCACAACACTTTGTGCCACAGTCAAAAAGCAAGCCATCAATATTTGTTTAATCACAACACGTTTGCAGTTTCCTTACATATTAAACAAAAGGATGTAGAGACACACAGGGAAGTGCAAAAATGATATGGAAACAGAGCTGTTATAACCATCAGGAATGGTTTACATTCCTTCCTCTTGAAAAGCAAAAGGTTGTCAATGATCTTTAAAATTACGAAAAGATCTTTAATAGAGAGATCTTTAAAATTACAAAAGAGTTCTACGGGCTAGATATGGAGAAGCTGTTTCCAAAAATACAAGATAGTCTCAAACAAACCCAGGAAGAAATTCAGGAGAAACTTCTTTTCTCAGAGTGATTAGAAGGTGGGATTCATGACCAAAGGGAGGACACGAAAAGAAGTAATACAGATACATTTAAGGAGAAGTCAGGTGAGAATGTGAGGGAGATGGAAGGGTTGCGGGTAAGGAGAGATAAAGAGGAGTGGAAGGGTGGCTTGTGTGTGGCATGAACACTATCAGACCAATTGGGCTGAATGGCCAGTTTCTGTAAAGTAATTAAGTATTTTTGAAGTAAAGTTACAAATTAGCTTTTAAAATAACTAAATTCAAGCAATCCAAAATGGGAGATTAACAGGAAAGCTGAAACTGGTCTCCATCTCCTCTCCAACACAAGAAGGGGTAAGATTAAGGAACCTTGGATGACGAGAACAGAGGAGCTTCTCGTCAAAAGGAAGCTTATGTAAGGTGGAAGTAGCAAGGATCTAAGACAGCTTTAGAGGACTACAGACTTGCTAGAAAGGAGCTCAGAAATGGAATGAGGAGAGCCAGGAGGGGGCACAAAAATGGCTTGGCAAGAAGGATTAGGGAGAACCCAAAGGCATTTTACTCATACGTGAGGAATAAGAGAATGATCAGGGAGAACATAGGGCTGATCAGAGATAGCGAAGGCAACTTGTGCGTGGAGTCTGAGCAGATAGGGGAAGCCCTAAATGAGTTTTTTTGCTTCGGTTTTCACCAAGGAACGGGAACTTGTTGTAAATGAAAACTTTGAGGAGCTGGAATACAGTCTTGACCAGATCAAGATTGATGAAGTTGATTTGCTGGAAATTTTGGAAAACATTAAGATTGATAAGTCCCCAGGGCCAGTCCAGATTTATCCAAGGCAGCTCCAGGAAGTGAGAAAGGAAGTTGCTAAGCTACTGGCGAGGATCTTTGCCTCCTCACCCGCCACGGGAGACGTACGGAGGATTGGAAGGAGGCAAATGTTGTTCCTCTTTTCAAGAAGGGTAATAGGGAAATCCCTGGCAATTACAGACCAGCCAGTCTTACGTCTGTGGTCAGCAAAGTTTTGGAAAGAATTCTGAGGGATAGGATTTATGACTATTTGGCAAAGCATAGTGTGATTAAAGGCATGGCTTTGAGAGAGGCAGGTCATGCCTCACAAATCTTATTGAGATCTTTGAGGAGGTGTCAAGACAGGTCGACGAAGGTCGAGCAATGAATGTGGTGTATGTGGACTTCAGCAAGGCATTTGATAAGGTTCCCCATGGTAGGCTCATTCATAAAGTCAGGAAGTATGGGATACAGGGAGGTCTGGCTATCTGGATTCAGAATTGGTTGGCTGACAGAAGGCCGAGAGTGGTTGTACATGGAAAGTATCCTGCCTGGAGGACAGTGTTGAGTGGGGTCCTGCAGGGCTCTGCTCTTGGTAGTTGTTATAAATGACTTGGATGAGGAGGTTGAGGGGTGGGTTAGTAAATTTGCAGATGACACAAAGGTTGGAGGTGCCGTCGATAGTATCGAGGGCTATTGCAGGCTGCAGCGCGACATAGACAGGATGCAGAGCTGGGCTGAGAAATGGCAGATGGAGTTCAACCTGTGATGCATTTTGGAAGGTCAAACTCGAATGCTGAATATAGGATTAAAGACAGGATTCTTGACAGTGTGGAGGAACAGAGTACACAGATCCCTCAAAGTTGCCATCCAAGTGGCTAGGGTTGTTAAGAAAGCATATGGTGTTTTGGCTTTCATTAATGGGGGATCATTTACACTGCAGCACTGACTGAGACTGGGAAAGTCTGTGGTTCCCACAAGACAAGGGTCTGCCAACACCTGGCCAATGCAGCCTGGGGTCTTGCGATGACTGGGCCAATATCCTTCATGGGAGAGTCTAGGATCAGATGGCATCATCTCAGAATAACAACAGATTTCCTTATTTAAAGCAGAGATACAGAGGAATTTCTTCTCAGTGGGGAGTGAATCTATGGCATTCTCTACCACAGAGGGCTGTGTGGGCAAGATTGTTAAGTCTAGTCAATGGCCAAGACAGACAGATTTTTAAACAGTAAGGCAATACAGGGTTACGGGGAAAAGGCAGGAAAGTGGAGTTGAGGATTATTAGACCAGCACAGCAGACTTGTTGGGTTGATTGGCCTACAGTTTCCATTTCTTCCCTCATGGTGTTTGGGGAATCAGTGAGGTACTGTGGGGAGGGATGGAGGGAGGGAATTAGCCCAATTGATACAATCAGATGAAAGACAAAACGTGTCTGAAAGAAACTGTTCACTATTTGACAAGAAAAGGTTAACTTTTGTGAACTCTTAGTTTGCTGCGAAACGACAGCTGCGGACAATTTGTGAAACATTTGCTGTCTTTTTTTTTAAATATTCATTTGAGAGACTTGGGCGTCACAGGCTGGCCAGCATTGATAGCCCATCCCTAGTTGCCCTTGAGAAGGTGGTGGTGAGCTGCCTTCTTGAATCGCTGCAGTCCACTTGCTGTGGGTTGGCCCACAATGCTGGTAGGGAGGGAATTCTGGCAATATCCGCCTGGCACTGTGAAGAGAGTTGTCGGCAGCTGAAGAGTTACTCTTCCAGCCTTGTGTACTGCCTGCTGTTAATGGGTTGTCAACAAGCCACCTGTTCCATCCATATAACACACCCGTTTGGATAAGCTAAATACTCCAGAATTCTCTGGCATTAGAGTCCGTGACACTCAATCGGACTAGGGATTAATTATAAACAAATTATCTTTAGTTAGAGCAGGAGGTAGAGTTACCAAGCTGTCAGAGGTTAAAGTTGACACTAAATTCTGCACACGGGATCTTTCTGGGTGAGACAGCAGACTCTGTGCTTTTCCTGTCTGCCTTGAGTCCTCTCAGAATCACATGCTTAAAGACGGCAAAGTGGTCCCAAAAGGAGAGACTGCCCCTCTTTTCCTTTGCTATTCACCCTAAGCTTACCCACCATTCTTAACCATGTTTGTGTTGGGCCTGGCCTTGCCAATGACGCCTCTATTTACTCCTCCACAGAAACCAGGAGAACCTGCCTCATCTCTCAGGTCTTTGAAAAGCACCCAAAGCTGTGGTCAACTTTCATAGAACATTACAGCGCAGTACATATCTTTGGGCCCTCGATGCTGCACCGACCTGTAAAACCAATCTGAAGCCCATCTAACCTACAATATTCCATTTTCATCCATATGTCTACCCAACAAACGTGTAAATGCCTTAAAGTTGGTAAGTCTACTACTATTGCAGGCAGCGCGTTAAACGGCCCTATTATTCGCTGAGTAAAGAATCTACCCCTGACATCTGTCCTATATCTATCACCCCTCAATTTAAAGCAATGTCCCTTTGTGCTAGCCATCACCACCCAAGGAAAAAGGTTCTCACTGTCCACCCTATCTAACCCTCTGATTATCTTATATGTCTCAATTATGTCAATTCTTAAACGTCTTCTCTATAATGAAAACAGCCTCAGGTCCTTTAGCCTTTCCTCCATACAAGGCAACATCCTAGCAAATCGCCTCAGAACCCTTTCCAAAGCTTCCACATCCTTCCTATAATGCAGTGACCAGAACTGTATGCAATATTCCAAATGCATCTGCACCAGAGTTTTGTACAGCTGCAGCATGACCTCGTGGCTCTGAAACGCAATCCCTCTACCAATAAAAGCTATCACACCATATGCCTTCCTAACAACCGTATTAACCTGGGTGGCAACTTTCAGGGATCTATGCACATGGACACATGAAGAAGGGCTTTTGCCCAAAATGTCGATTTTCCTGCTCCTCGGATGCTGCCTGACATGCTGTACTTTTCCAACACCACTCTAATCTGCCACCTCTCAGCCCAGCTCTGCAGCTTACCTATGTCCCTCTGTAACTTGCAACATCCTTCGGAATAGTCTACAACTCCATCGACCTTAGTGACATTCGCAAATTTACTAACCCATCCTTCTACACCCTCATCCACCCTCATTTAT